>NC_132887.1:22000700-22003200 GCF_030463535.1 Salminus brasiliensis
TGATACTACAGCGGCCATGATCACATCATCAATTGGCTGAGATTTGGTTCAGCTCTGGATAAAGCTCTCCTTTTTGAGACAAATCAGCTTAATTTGGTACAATTACAACAAGACCCGGGTGGATCTGGACAGATCTGGGTATCAATATTGACATTGACTGAATCAGCTCGACAAACAGGAGGTATTCTCTAACAGGTGATCCAGAAGTGTGAAGGTGAAGAATACCTGCACAGTGTGTCCATTAGGTCTTTATTCTGATTATATAACATTTTATTTACAATTATATATATATATCTAATGTTTCCAACAGTCAAGATATGGAAATAAACATTTACATAATTGGGAAGAACAACAAGTCCGTTAAGCCCGCCCACTCACCATGACGTTATAAGAAGGGTTTCATCTCTGCTTTTTGAATGAGAATTAATAAAATGGTTTGATATACCAAGTATATATATATATATATATATTACTATGACGTACTATGAGTGTTTATAACTGAAATATTAATAATTTATAAATTAGAATTAATTAAATTAAAGTCTGTGCATCTAAGACTAATATGTGCAAATATTCTCTATCCTGATTGGCTGGCTTGTAATGTATCTCATCAAAAAAGCACACAGAGATAAAAACCCTTCTTATAACGTCATGGTGAGTGGGCGGGGCTTAACTGACTTTTTGTTGTTTCTTCCGAATTATGTAAATGTTTATTTCCATATCTTGACTGTTGGAAACATTTGAAGCATGGTTTACTAATTCAAACCGATTTCATCCTGAAACTTCTGATGACCAAATCTGTTGCAAAACATGCGCCAAATGTGGGCCAGTTTTAAACATCACAGTATAATTCAATTTAAACATTTCAATTTGCCCAATTCAACACCACTTTCATGAATTAGAAGGTTGTTCCCCATGTTATCTCTTGCTAGGTGTGTGATTAACACGCAGGCTATAGATAAATGTCCTGTTATGATTAAATTAGCTTGTAAGAGCAGGATTAAACAGCATCATACCTCAGCTGTCATTCTCTTCAAATAGTCTTCATATCCGAAAGTGCTACAAGTGGATATACAGCATTATGAAACAAAGATCTCAGATATGGACATTAGTGTAACTTCTTCATATCCGAAAGCGATTTTAGCTGGTTGTAGCTGATGCACAGGGTTTCTAACTGGTTTCAGCTGGTACACAGGATTTTAACTGGTACACATGGTTTTAGCTGGTTTCAGCTGGTACACAGGGTTTTAACTGGTACACAGGGTTTTAGCTGGTTTCAGCTGGTACACAGGGTTTTAACTGGTACACAGGGTTTTAGCTGGTTCAGCTGGTACACAGGGTTTTAGCTGGTACACAGGGTTTTAACTGGTACACATGGTTTAGCTGGTTTCAGCTGGTACACAGGGTTTTAGCTGGTACACAGGGGTTTTAGTTGGTTTTAACTGGTACACAGGGTTTTAACTGGTACACAGGGTTTTAGTTGGTTTTAACTGTACACAGGGTTTTAGCTGGTTTCAGCTGGTACACAGAGTTTTAGCTGGTTTCAGCTGGTACACAGGGTTTTAGCTGGTTTCAGCTGGTACACATGGTTTAGCTGGTTTCAGCTGGTACACAGGTTTTACGTTGGTTTTAACTGGTACACAGGGTTTTAGCTGGTTTTAGCTGGTACACAGGGTTTTAGCTGGTACTCAGGGTTTTAGTTGGTTTTCGCTGGTACTCAGGGTTTTAGTTGGTTTTAGCTGGTACTCAGGGTTTTAGTTGGTACTCAGGGTTTTAGCTGGTTTCAGCTGGTACACAGGGTTTTAGCTGGTACTCAGGGTTTTAGTTGGTTTTAGCTGGTACTCAGGGTTTAGTTGGTTTTAGCTGGTACTCAGGGTTTTAGCTGGTTTAACTGGTACACAGGGTTTTAGCTGGTTTCAGCTGGTACACAGGGTTTTAACTGGTACACAGGGTTTTAGCTGGTTTCAGCTGGTACACAGGGTTTTAGCTGGTACACAGGGTTTTAACTGGTACACAGGGTTTTAGCTGGTTTCAGCTGGTACACAGGGTTTTAGCTGGTACACAGGGTTTAGTTGGTTTAACTGGTACACAGGGTTTTAGCTGGTTTCAGCTGTACACAGGGTTTTAGCTGGTACTCAGGGTTTTAGTTGGTTTTAGCTGGACTCAGGGTTTAGCTGGTACTCAGGGTTTTAGTTGGTTTTAGCTGGTACTCAGGGTTTAGCTGGTTTTAACTGGTACACAGGGTTTAGCTGGTTTTAGCTGGTACACAGGGTTTTAGCTGGTACACAGGGTTTTTAGTTGGTTTTTAACTGGTACACAGAGTTTAGCTGGTTTAGCTGGTACTCAGGGTTTTAGCTGGTACTCAGGGTTTTAGTTGGTTTTAGCTGGTACTCAGGGTTTTAGCTGGTTTTAGCTGGTACTCAGGGTTTTAGTTGGTTTTAGCTGGTACTCAGGGTTTTAGCTGGTTTTAGCTGGTGACTCAGGGTTTTAGCTGGTTTCA
>NC_132887.1:22308200-22470700 GCF_030463535.1 Salminus brasiliensis
TCTGTGTGCAGCTGTCTGACAATACAATCCTACAGACCTCAAAACCTGAAGAGGGGAATGATATCGGTGACAAAAAAAAAGAAAAAAGAAAAAAAAGAGGGCTATGTATATATCTTATTTCTATTATATATTATATTTTAGACAGTCATTACTTGGACAGCTTTGTATTAGCTTAAGAAATTTCAAGAAGCCACTGCCTAGCCTACTTCTACTCCAGTGCCAAATACAGTATTTTTGTTAGCACATCACTGAAAACTGGAGGAGCCACCACCAACTGCACTCTTGGAAATAAAGGGGTCAAAAAGCCTTTTGTATCAATGCCATAGATAAACCACGTTTGCTTCCCAAAAGAACATTTGGTAACACTTTATATTGAGGGTCGTGAAATAGTTCCAAATTGTGTGATTGATTAACCACTATTAGTGATTTACCTGACTGTTCATTAGTGACTGTTCATCAGGACTGAAGTATAATCTAGTAAGATGAAGTACACCATTAACTGATGGATTCGTGAAAACTTGTAAAACTGTAACTGTAAAATCCATTGCGCAATTATGATAAATTAATAAATTATAACAAGTTATATATTTCACTATAATTTAGAATCATTTATAACTGTAAAATTACAACGTATATACTCTGAGTTTACCCATTCAGACCGCATCATTACTGTGCTATACAGTCATATGCAAATGTTTCAGCACTTTACAATTTACATATATTCTCTCAACTATTCTAAAGCATAAGTACTGTTTATTTGACTAGTGTAACATTGCACAAACTGTGGTATATGCAAACACAATGGCACATTTCCTTATATTTAGACCATGAATAGCAACTAAATCTACAATTTGCAGAAAATGCTATTTTCACGTTTTCGTACTGCAGAGGATTTTTTCACATATGTTTATGTAGAAAATCAACAAAATGTGTCAAACATTTGCATAGGTCTATAGCTGAATTCTGCTGTACTTTTACAGCAATAGGCAGGAATCATCCCCTGTGTTTTACATAAGAACTGTAACAGGAATTCAACTAGTCTGGCAATTTCTGTCAGTTCACCTAAGAAAAAAATCCACATATACATTTTACCTATAAATGTCAGGAGAGCATGATTTGTGGGAAATTACTACAGGATACTAGTTTCTAAAATATCTGATGCTAGCTCTGCTTGAGCTCTGCTAGGTCTACTAACAGCATATTACAGCTACAGAAGCATATATATTACAGTTACAGTCGTAATCTAGAAGTAAGGATTAACTAAACTGGGCCCAGCTAAAATCATCTTAACTGGCAGAGAGAGGAACTTCTTTGCCAGCTTTTTAATCCTCAGTTCCAGTTGTGTCCAATAATGCCAACCTTACAGTAAAGTGCAGTGTTATTACAGACATTCTCTTCATGATGTGTTGATTTCACATTAAAATGATGAATAGAGTGTTTAACTATGAAAATTAGTGTTAAATATTATGAAATCCTCGCAATATTTAACAGTGTGCTCATAAATCAACTGATTTCTAATTGCATTTTTTCCTCCATTGGAAAGCCTTGTGTGGGACAAAGTGCTTGGGCTTCACTGCTCTCCTCTCTTTACCTTCACAGATTCAGCTGCCTCACTGCTCACAGCTGTTTTTACACTTTCACCATTAATTACTGTTCAATTCCCATTACTTAACCATTTATAGGTAATATTTGGGTGCTGGGACATTCTAAGTACTAATTCTAAGTGCACACTGTCCACTTCACTCACTTCTACCTAGTTGATCCACCTTGTAGATGTCAAGTCAGAGACAGAAGCTCATCTGTTGCTGCACAGTTTTTGCTGGTCATCCTTTAGGCCTTTGCCAGTGGTCACAGGATGCTGCCACAGGAGGCTGTTGTTTGGATATTTGTGGTTGGTGGTGTTTAAAAATCTCAGCACCACCATACCAGTTTCACTGCAGTGCTGAGAATGACCCCCCACTCAAATACTACCTGCTCTGTGGTGGTCCTTTGGGGTCCTGATCACTGAAGAACAAGGTGAAAGGAGGCTAACAAAGTACACAGAGAAACAGATGGACTACAGTCTGGAATGATAGAACTACAAAGTTCTCCTGTATGGTGACTGGAGCAGATATAATGGACAGTGAGTGGTAGAAGCAAGGAGGTGGTGTTAACATTATGGCTGATGTATAGTTTATATGATCAGCAAAGAGTATAATTGCTAACAGTTCTGATCAATTCCATCATTGGGAATTATTTCACAGCCCTTAAAGCTAAGTGTTATCAAGCATTTCAGTGGATGGTTCTTTAAAGAAACGTGGGTATGGACTACATGAGATACTGAGAGTCTGAAGAACCCTTTTGTGAAGATGTAAAAAACCTCCTCATAAAGTTACAGTTCTGCACCAGTAAGACATTCTTTCTTGAACTGTACAACCAAGGCAAGAACCAAGAACTATTTTGGAACCCTTTTTAAAAGAGTGTACCGCAAGAACCCACAAGCTAGATCATCTGTTTTAAATCATTCATGCACATGATTAGTTTAGAATTAGTGGAGTGGAATTGCACAGTGTGGACAAGCTGTACCTGTAGCATAACGAGACCCAGATGCATCGCTATACCTTGGGAAAGTGCAATTGATTTATATTGTGCAATATATTACATTTTATACTCTTTCTATCCACTACAAAACAATGCATTTACAATAAACAAACAGCTGTGAAAAAGTCCAAGACTCTTCTGTCGTGTTCAAATTCAATCAAGTTTTTTTCTCATTCTTTTTGGAAGTGGACCAGAGCAGCGCTGGGTTGTTTGGGGATACTCACAAAGTAGATCACAGCACAGCTCGTGGTGATTGAATAGTGCCTGTGAACGGGACTCAGCTGTGGGATTAGAAGGTGGGAACTTTTTTTTCCCCCCCCTCACCGAAATTGATTGGCTCCGGCTCTGGCGAGCAGCACAGACGTGGCCTGTGATTGGACTGCCTCTAGTGCAACACCTGCTGCCCAGATATTGTCAGTCAGTCCTACTCAGGGGATAAAATGTCCCTCCAATTTCTCTCTCTCTCTCTCCCTCTCTCTCTACACCATATACTGAAGAGTGTCTCTCTCCACTATCTGAATACAGGCTACATGAGTTTAGTAAGAACATCTGTTTCACCTCTTTAGTCATTAACCTATTTTTCTCCTAACATTACTAGCTAGGTTAAAGCCCATACAGGCCCCTAGGATGCTCTGAGCCCCCCCTAAACCAGTGCCAAAGCTTCCTATACGCAAGTAGAAACCAACTTTGATTAATTAACTAGCTGGCTAGTTTTTTTTTTCATTAGTCTAGTTTGCTATACTTAGCATTAATTAAGTGGTCATCTCTGAGCCCTGATATGATCATAGATGTTCCTAAATTGCCTTAATCGGGAAAGCTCATACTTTTTAATGAATAACTTATTTAAGTAAGGAGGCGGCCATGGCCTAGGAGTAGGCATGAGACTGGAAGGCCGTTGATTTGATTGCCAGGACCAGCATCCAAGGCCGGTGTACCCTTATTGCAAGCCACCTAAACCCCTTTTGCTCCCTAGGATTGCTCCGGGTGTGTGTTCCCTCTGCTCTAATCACTAGTGTTTTCACTGCCACAGTTGGGATACGAGAAGGAATGGACTGCAACACCAAATAAATTGAAAACTTGTAAGACGATTAAAGTGGATGAACTCTTCCCTTCTTCCCTTAAAACTAGTTGCCATGTCATCTCAAATGTCTAGAATCTAGAAAGTCTTTATTCATTTAAATACCAATGGTGACATTCAACAGCAGAAGGGTCAAACTCAAAGGAAACTAGTACTGGAACAAGATACCTTGGACAGATTAAGTCAAGACTAACTTGAGAATGGAGAAGAAAAGGAAGGGCCTTATTATTTGCAGCATTCCACATCAGCTGTCAAAAATGGTGGAGGCATTGTTGGGGCATAGGCAGTTCTCAAGGAACTGAGTTACTTGTGTTTATTAAGGATGTGTGCGGAAGCAGAATTAACACTAATGTCTACGGAGCTATACATGCTGCTCAGATTCAGTCAAATGCTGCAAAGCAACCCAAGAGCTTCTTAAGGCAATTAATTGTTTTTTTTTTTTTTTTTTTTCAAATGTCAGAGTCGGTCATCTGACCTTAGCTCATGAGTAAAGCATGCTTTTTACTTACAAATGACAAAACTGAAAGGAAGACGGCTGCAGAAATAGGCCTGGCAAAGCATCGCAAGGCCTCAAGTATTGGGGAAAAAAAATGCATGGTATAATCATAATTGTGTTACGTTGTTCAATCACCATGTTTTTTAACATGTAGAAATTAAGGTACTGTGCAAAAAATGGCCATAATTTCTACATGGTCAATACGTCAGTCACATATTGACTCCAATCCACTGACCTGACTGTATATTTTATGTTATTTACATCATAAAAAACAGCAGACATGCTATCCAGCAAGTTGCTGGGAATGCCTGTCAGTAAAACATGGCTAGCAAATATGATTGCTGTGCCCCTGGGTGCTCATCCAAGCCCTCCAATTGTAGATCCAACAAGACAAGATTCTATGATTATAATTATATTAGTAATCAAGTAAGCTACCAATTACTTGAAGGATTTATCAAGTAATCAAGCTTAGAAAAGGCTGAATAATAAAAAGGGACATTATAGCAGCAAATCATGCTTAGCCTTTCAAAGATTCCAAAATAATTTATTAGAGAATTATAAAAATTAGGAGCCTTTAAAACCCATCATTAAAAAAAATGGCAGGAATGCATATAAATGTGTTCATCAGGCTTAGTGTTTTACTCTGAGAGCGACCAGTAGGAGGATTTAAAATATGCAATTTCATCATTCAGACAAACTAATTAATGTTGTTTCATCAAAAAGGTAAATATTAATCACTTTGGTTAACTGAGTAATCATGTTTAATTAACTAATGAGTACAATTACTGTTTCAGCCCCCATCTTAGCATGTATAGGCCTGCATATATTGAGAGGACTAAGCTGCAGCATATTCTTAGCTCAGCAGTAGACTATTTTACCACTGGACTGATAACAGAGTCTCATTGTAAAGCTTGAGGCCTGTTCTCAAGATAAATCCTGTAACCCCGAACAACCCTTTATCATCTCAATAGCTGCTCATCCTTAGAGGACTTCCAGGACTCTGAATGTTCTTCATTTAAAGGTTTATTTTGAAAGTGTATACAGTCCATGAAGGAACAGAGGATCATAACGGATATTGAGACCAATAATTTAAAACAAGAATTATTGATCGTGTTCTGCACATTAGCCCCAATGGAGGATTGTTCCAGGGTGGCTGATATAGCAAAAATATAACACTACACTCTTGAAAAATAAAGGTCCTTCAGATGGCTCTTTCAGGGACACTATATGGTTTCATAAAGAATCATGTTTGTAATTGTAGATATGTGAGCATGAACATTCACTTGATGTAAAGGCTCTATACCAATGTAAATGTTCTTCCCACTTACTCATCATTATGGTTTAGATATGGGTGTTCTAGAGCAGTGGTTGTACCCAAAAGCTTAGACACCATGACTTACTTCCCAGTACTTAACTCAGTGACTTAAAGGACTAAGATCTATAGAGACTTAGTTTCTGTACAAGCTACATGCCTATGTCTATATCATATTAAGTGCTACCAATGAAGTGCTATGGGTGGGCTGACTTTTGGATCATGACTTTTCTCTCCACACTTCTTCATTCCTTCACTCTGGTGCACAGTTTAATCTTTATCAGTTCATAGGTCCCAGAGCTCTAAAGGCTTTAACAAACTCCATTAATACCTGCTTATTAAAGCTCACTTGCTGATTATACAGTTCATACTTCTGGTTTCAGTTTTGGTGGAGGTAGTATGATGGTTTGGGGACACTTTGCCACGTGAGGAACTGGATCCTGCTGTTACCACCTGCTCTGTGTTAGAGAATTCGTCAAAAGAATATTAGCTAAATCAATGCAAATGTAATGCAATGCAATCTATATTGCCATCCAATTTATAGAATTCTTCACCTTTCCAACTCCAGATTGATCGGTCTGATTGTGTGATTCCATATACAGACTTTTAATCGGACACATGGTTTCTGCTTAGCAATTGGTTTTTGAGGATTTTCTCCCTCAAAATGTTCCCATAGGAATGACTTGGGTGCTACCATAGCAACTGCCTGGCAACCACCAAGTATACTTGGTGTACTTAAATAACATATCAATCACCTTCCAACACCATATCAACTATCTAACAACCATTTAGGAACATCATAACAACCACCCGGGATGCCATAGAAATCACTTTTTAGTAACACCATAGCATCCACCAAGCAAGCACTTCGAAACACCATAGCAACAACCTGAGGTGCCATAGCAACCACCCAACACCACCATAGCAAGCACTTAGCAACATCATAGCAAACATCAGGCAATTACGCATCAACAGCATAGCAACCACATAGCAATCACTTACCATCAGCATAGTAAACTTTAAGAAATGTATACCCCTCTAGCCCACACCTTTAGGCATTAGGCATGGTGCCAATAAATCTATGTTTATTGCCCCAGAGAGTCCTACTTTATTGGTAATACTTGTCTACAATGACTAGGCAAGCTGTGTGCTTGTATTTGGACTTGTATTAGTACTAACAGGTAAAGTAGCTAAATGCATTCACATGCCTGACTCCACCAGGACAGGGGTTTGGCACCCATAGTCTTCTCCCTGAATCAGAGAATAGGTTGTCAGGGTCAACATATATATATATATATATATATATATATGCTTATATAGTGGTTTGTTTGTCTCCCCAGTTAACCACAGCCACAGCATTATGGATAGAAACTGTAAACACACACTGCCATAGCTCAGTGTACACTGTGGGTTTATTCACTGTGAGAACTGCTTACAGATGTTCAGCTGAGGCACATGAAGGCAAAATAGAGGTGAGTGCTGTTCTCCCAGAGCCTGCGATAACCTCCACGGCCGATCCCCTGCCTGCCATACAGAGAGAGTCCATTTACATGAAGAGTGGCCAGGGTCACCCTCATAGATATTCCCCATACGCACCCGGCCGGTGAGGGGGGGGGCAGAGAGCAAGAGAGAGAAAGAGATGGCACAAATTAATGCATGGAGAGAGAGAGAGAGAGAGAGAGAGAGAGAGAGAGAGAGAGAGAGAGAGAGAGCGCGAGAGAGAGAGAGAGAGAGAGAGAGAGAGAGAGAGATCTCACCACCCAGCAAGAACAAGGTCATCCAGACCATCCACAGGATTCCACTCATACTCTAATTAATTACAAACAAGAAAGAGAAACAGAGAGAAAAGGAGCAAAGTAGAGAGAGACAGAGAGAGACAGACAGAAAGCATGAGAGAGAGGTAGAGAGAGAGACAAAGAGACAGACAAGGGAGAGAGATAGACAGACAGACAGAGGAAGAGCATGAGAAAGAGAGACACTGAGGAGAGAGAGATAGTGAGAGACAGACAGGCAGAGAGAGAGAGAGAGAGAGAGAGAGAGACAGAGACAGAGACAGAGACAGATACAGAAAAACATACATAGGTGGACAGAGGAAGAGAGAGACAGTGAAAGACAGAGAGAACAATGAGAAAGACAAAGAGCATGAGAGAGGTAGTGATAGAGAGAGATGGAGAGAGACTGACAGAAAGAGAGACAGAGGGGGAAAAGACAAGAGAAAGACAGAGATACAGACAGACAAGGATGGGAGGACAGTGAAAGGGACAGAGAAGAGAGACAAGCGTGTGAGAGATGGGAGAGGGAGACAGTCAGAGACAGAGAGACAAAGAGAGAGAGAGAGAGAGAGAGAAAAGGGAGACGATAAAAAATGGCCAAAGAAAGCAAGTAAATGGTAGAGAGGGGGGAGAAAGAGAAAAGGGGGGGGGGGGTGTTGGGACAGCACTTTTATGAAAATCAAATGTATGAAGTGTATCTCCAGCATAGATGCAAATTATGAGCACAGTATATTGTAATACATTTTTTAAAATCATACTTTTTTAAGAAAAAAAAGTGAGACAAGGACAACCGAACTGAACTGTACTTTAATCCCTAATCCCTGTCCCTCTTTAAAAATGCAAGGCTTCCTAAGAGCTCATTAAATAATGATGGAGTGCAGGAGCTCAGTGGGCTGTAAAAGCAAGCTGCCCCGGCCTGTTCCCTTCATCCTCACAAATGTTTACGAGGTAGCCCGCGCAAGCTCAGCCGTGGACCTTGTATAATGGCGTATAATATTGAAGTGCAGTGCGGGGTAAGGAGGTCTAATGGAAATGACAGGCTAAGGTTAATGCGTGTGTGCGTGGAAGCGACGACAGAGCCCACAGGGAAATGCTTAGTCCGCATTGGTGACATGTAGGCCTTTTGAAATCTCCATATGCATCATTAGATGAGCACAATGCCGCATTGCCCCCTAAAAGTATTGATGCAGCTATTGTTATCAAGCTACCTACAGTACAGTACAGCACAATGCACAGATACTGCACTGTGGCACAGTGCACAGGACGGTGCCTTACTTTTTCCAGCGCAAGAAATAATAGCAGCTGAGTAGATCTGCTGTCTTATATATGTGGCAAAATTCGGGAAGGAAGGGGGGGGGGGTTTTAGGCTAAAGTCATGATTATGTTTGATTGAAGGTGTTAGGATTAGAAGGAGTTCTCAAAAATAAAGGTTCTTTAGCTCTACAGTTTGGTGACAGTTTAGAAAACCTTTTTGAAGTTTAAAGGGTTAAACTTAGGGTTAAGTGTAGCTGTAGTTTAAGGAGTATTTTAGGGTTATGTTATTTAGGGGTATGTGTAGATTATGGTGTAGGTTAAGTTTAGGTTAAGGTGTAGATTAAGGTTAGGTTTAGATTTAGGTAAAAGTTAGTTTTAAGTGTAGGTTAAGGTATAGGTCAGGGTTAGGTTTAGGTATAGATTAAGGTGTAAGGAAAGGTTAGGTTTAGGTGTAGGTTAAAGTTAGTTTTAGGTGTAGATTAAGATGTAGGTCAGGGTTAGTTTTAGGTATAGATTAAGGTGTAAATTACGGTTAGCTTTATGTGTAGGATAAAGTTAGGTTGAGGTGTAGGTTAAGGATAGATGTAGGTGTAGGTCAAGGTTAGGTTGAGGTGTAAATTAGGGTTAGTTTTAGGTGTAGGTTAGGGTTAGGTTTATGTATAGATTAAAGTGTAAATTAATGTTAAGTTTAGGTGTAGATTAAGGTTAGTTTTAGATATAGATTAAGGTAATGGTAAGGGTAAGGTAAGGATATGGTTAGGTTAAGATTAAGGGAGTAGATTAAGGAGTAGATTATGGTTAGTTTTAGGTATAGATTAGGATATAAGATAAGGTTAGGTTTAAGTACAGTTGTAGGTTAGTTTTAGGTATAGAATAAGGTTAGGTTTATGTATAGGTTAAGGTTAAATGTATGTATAGGTTAAGGTTGGATTAAGAAGAGGTTTAGGTGTAGATTAAGATGTAGATTATGGTTAGTTTTAGGTATAGAATAAGGTTCGGTTTAGGGTATAGGTTTAGGTTAGTTTTAGGTATGTAGTATAGATAGTATAGTATAGTAGGTTTAAGTATAGATTAAAGTTAAGTTTAAGTATAGATTAAGGTTAGGTTAAGTTTATATTTGGGTATAGATTAAGGTTAGGTTAAGGTTATGTTTCGGTATTAGGTATAGATTAAGGTTAAGATAAGGTTAGGTTTAGGTATAGATTAAGGTTAGGTTAAGGTTATGTTTAGGTATTAGGAATAGATTAAGGCTAGGTTTAGGTATAAATTAAGGTTAGGTTTAAGTATAGATTAAGGTTAGGTTTAAGTATAGATTAAGGTTAAGATAAGGTTAGGTTTAGATACAGCTTAAGGTTAGGTTAAGGTTATGTTTAGGTAAAGATTAAGGTTAGGTTTAGGTATAAATTAAGGTTAGGTTTAAGTATAGATTAAGTTTAGCTTAAAGTTAGGTTTAGGTGTAGATTAAGTTTAGATTAAGGGTGAGCAAGTTTTGGTTTTGGGTTTAGGGCTAGGTTTAGATTTTGGGTTGAGTGTTTAGATTAGTTTTAGAAAGAGTGCTGGGTTTAGGTAAATGTAATGGGTGTCGACAGTTAGTTGAATACAAATTAAAGACAAGGGGAGTATCTACCAGTCATCTACACTGAATAATCAAAATGAACTGTTCCCAATATAGCTTTGCTAGTGAGGGTCTCATTAGAGCTTCATCTGCACCACTGTTTTATATAATTCTCCAGAATGTCAAGCAATGTGATATAATTGCAAAGCCTTATAGATTTTACCTGGGCTTTTGAGGCCATCTGAGACACACAATGGATAAAAAGCAATTCTTTGGTGTGAGATCTAAGTTTTACAGTGGAAAAAAGACCCTAATGAGGACTCCTGCTTTTCCACATTCCTGATCCAGGTATGATTAATAGAGTAAGTCAGCCAGAAAAGTGGACGCAGTCTTACCCTCCACAGTGTAAATTACAAAGAGACTGTCAGCATAAGCCACATTTTGATAGACATGACCAAAACAATGTCAGAGAAATGGTTAAACACAAGCTCACACTGTGTAGAGTGTCTGTGTGTGTGTGTGTACACTGTTAGATCTCACAGTTGAACACTGTCATTTGCTTAACTGCTGAGCCAAGCCACAGTGAGAGTCTGCCACTTCAGCTGATGTGCTATGAGAGGGAGGATAAAGCAAAGAGAAGTGGATGACAGTAAGGGACTTGGACAATAATATCACACGCACACTGTTATCCTACTTCATGACATCCTATTTTTGAGGCTGGCATTTATGATGGATCTAAATTCTCCTCTCTGAGAGGGAGCAAGAGAAAACAGCACAGAATTGGATAACATTGTCCTTTTTCTCCAGCTAGCTGCCCTTTTGACGAGTTTAGGCCAGAGCTTTATACTGCATAAATTATAGATAGGAGGTTGAGAGAATAAACTCGCTTACCCAGCCCAAGAGACATGCGGGAAAGGTGCCGTGAGAAAGCATGGATCTTAAATCTGGAACAGAATCAACTTTGCTCATGCATTCGTCTTCAAAGGTTGAGAAATACTCCACTCCCATCATGTGCATCTTCATAGGTCTCACAAAGATCCTTTCCTCTGAAAAGGAGAAAAATCATTTTTAACTGACAAGAATGAAGAACAGAGCTGTAGGTTAGCTCCTTAGACACAACATTAGTCACCTTGCATGTTTAAGGCGGTAGTAACTTTGCACAAGGATGATCAGGCTTGAAATACCTGCTGGGTGAGTGATGGGATTCATAGATTGAGATAAGGGGGAACAGTGCAGTGAATGTCTAGTCTGTATGTGTGAAAACTAGGTCGCAAAGCAGATGCTAAAAGGAGTGATTGCATTTGGACATGCCAAAGGCCATAGTGTGAAGGAAGTAGTTGAATTTGCAGGGTCATACGGGTCTACCAGCTGTGGCAAAAAATCTCAGCCTACAGGAAATTCTCATCAGAATTGTGTACGAAAGATGAAACTGATGGACAGGGACTGCTGAAGGCTTAACAGCTTGTGAATGAAAAATCGCTTTCAGGCAAAAATGGCTTCTAAAAGTCAACGCTGGTTCTGCACAACCAATTTCTGAAAGAACGCTCTGCATAAACCATAAAGATATGGAGCAGAGTGACACACACAAGGCCTTTCCTTACTTATGCTGAGAATTTCCAGCATACTGGGACTTTTGCCACTGCTGATAGACCTGTATGACCATATGCTTCGACACGCCTGCAAATTCCATTACTTCCTACACACTATGGCCTTTGGCATGCCCAAACTCAATCAAACCTCTTCTTCACTGTCCCACCTCTTCTCACTTAATGCATCCAACTGCACACCTGCCCGCATCTATAGCCTGATTATCCTAGTGCAAAGGCATCTGCAGGAGCCTGAAGTTACTAAAACTTTGAACATACACTGAGCTTTTACTGTTCTTTAATATCCAGGATGCTTCATGTTTAAAAATGGTGATAACACCTTGAGGCAGGAAACCTGACAGAAAATCTTGCCATCTCCTTCAAGAAATCCATGGTCACCCAGTCTGCAGAAGCATGTAGCCTTGGTGTCATTTTTTGTTCTCAACTCATATTGCAAACCTTTTTTTGCAAACCGTTTTGGTCCAAAGTAGTTAATGTGCCGCAACAGGTAACACCACTTCCTGCCACTGAGCTATTACACCATGTGGGAGCCCTGGGTTCGTTTCCCAGTCAGGGTGCGCTACACCACATACGATTCCTTGGGCAAGACTCCTTACGCTGCTTTGGCTCACATCTGTAATACGAGTTGCCTTATATGTCGCTCTGGATAAAAGAATCAGCTAAATGTAAATATCTCCTTTGCAACATCCAAAGACTTTGATGTTTTCTGTAGAGAGACCACCCAGGTGTTTGTGCAGTCCCTCTTCTTTTCCAGACTTAACTACGGCAACTCCATCCTGGCTGGTCTTCCTATGTTTAGCCATGTCACTCCTCTGCTGTGTTTACTTCACTTTGCTTCCTGTAGCTGCCCACATCAGATTCAAAACCGTGATGCTGGCTCACAAAGATGAACATGGACCAGCCCCTAACTACCTGATAGCAGCAGTCAAAACCCCATCCATACTAAGAGGCCTTAAAACCACTCCAATTCACACCATTCTTCAAAATGCATAGAGGCAAGCATCTACACTATTTTCTGTCCTGGCACTGAGGTAGTGGAATAAACTCCCCCTGGGTTTCTGAAAGGCAGACTCACTTGCTGTCTTCAAACCCAGACTGAAGACCAATCTCTTAAGAGCACTTAAATCAGCACTTTTAAAAGGTTTGTGATGGCATGAATGTCTTACTTTGATTTTTACTTTGTTATTCAAGCAAAGTGTATTAAAAGAATGTAAGTGTTGAGTGGCATGCATCTTGTGGATCTACACTATATGTACACTATATACGTATTGGGACACCTGCTTGTTCATTGTTTCTTCCAAAATCAAGGGTACTAAAAAACTGCTTTTGTTGCTTTTGTAACTGTCTCTACTGTCCAAGTAAGGCTTTCTTTTAGATTTTGAAGCACTGATGTGAGGATTTGATTGCATTCACTACCTGTCCCATCCCCAACTCACCAACCCATCCCAAAAGTATTGAATTGAGCACCAGCATTCCAGAGAACACAGTTCCACTGATTCAGAGCTCAATGCTGGGGGGCTTTATATTCCTCTAGCCCACGCCTGGTATTAGGCATTGTGCCCATAGGTTCATGTTTATCTGTTCCAGAGAGTCCTATTCTATTAGCATTACTTCCCTTCAGGGGCTAAACAATCTATGTGTTTGTGTGTGCGCTTTTTTCACATCTGTGTTAGCAGTGGGTGCAACTTAACGTAGCTGAATGCATTCAAGGGGTGTCCACAAACATTTGGACATATAGTTCAGATATCCACACTGACTGTTGTATTTGGCAGGATCTACGTTTGGAGGTATCTTTGGACTGCAGTCTATTCACCTTAGCCAGGGATATTTTCTGAGTGGACAGCAAAACACTGTTGTAAGTTGATCTGGATAAATGCCTTAAATGTAAAATGATTAAAAATAAATGCTTATATTATACAGTTTTTTGTTTTAAAATTTTTATTGTTTCCAAAATGCTTGAAATATTGATGTAAAACAACACATTTCTGTTTTTAATATTTATTAAATCCACATTTCCACATTTCCTATTTAATACCCAGCAGGTATTTGTACACAGTCATATCAGAATATTATAACCACCCCTGGTTTGGAATTCATTTTATCAGCTCCAATAATCACACAGGAGCTCCTTGTAATTCTACAATTCCAGACAGTAGTCCATCTGTTTCTCTGTGTACTTTGTTAGCCTCCTTTCACCCTGTTTTTCAATGGTCAGGACACCACAGGACCACCACAGATCAAGTAGTATTTGGGTCATGGGTCATTCTGAGCACTGCAGTGACTCTGACACGGTGGTGGTGTGTTAGTGTGTATTGCGCTGGTACAAGTGGATTAGACACGGCAGTGCTGCTAGAGTTTTTAAACACTCCTACCAAGTTGGTCCACCTTGTAGATGTAAAGTCAGAGACAAGAGACCATCTGCTTTTGTACAGGTGGTGTTGGACATCCTCTAGTCCTTCATCAGTGGTCACAGGATGCTGCCCACTGGAGGCTGTTGGTTGGATATTTCTGGTTGGTGGACTGTCTTCAGCCCAGCAATGATGCTGAGGTACTGCTGTGTCTGATCCTCTCGTACCAGAGCAACACACACCACCATGTCAATAACAGCCCCCAACCAAATAATACCTGCTCTGTAGTGATCCTGTGGTGTCCTGAGCATTGAAGAACTGGATGAAAGGAGGCTAACCAAGTACACAGAGAAACAGATGGACTACAGTCTGGAAGTATAAAACTACAAGATGGTTAGTTGAGCTGAAAAAATGGGCAGACTTCATTCCAAACCAGGGGTGGTCATAATATTCTGATATGACTGGGTAAATCCTGCTGAAAATACAGACTGTAAACCCTCAATTGATGCCACATTTGTTAGTATGTATAGGATATATTATCATGTTATGAATTTAAAAAGTTAACATTGTTAATATTTGTTAAAAATTACAATATGCATTAATAATAATGAAAAACTTCATATTGTGTCTACACTCTTGTTTTGCAGGAAGTTTGTGCCCTGTCCAGAGGGCATTTCTGCCTTATGCCCAGTGATTCCAGGTAGGTTTCAGACTCGCCACAACCTTGACCTGGAAGAAGTTGATAAGAAGAATAGTTGAATGAATATTCAAATGTATGCAAATGTCCTTGTTAATGCCTTTGGACAAAAGGTCCAATTCCCGTCTATTTCACTGAAGTTCATGTTCAGAAGACTCTTAGGTGGATTTGATCTACTGATCAAAGGCTTCTGCACAAACTTGTGAAGTCTGTGTTGAGTGCATGCTGTCATTAAAGCAAAAGGAGGAAAAACCAAACACTAAGAACACTGAATTTCCTGTTTAAATAGACTGCACTTTTCTCTCAGATTGTTATTATGATTAAACCATTTGTGATGAAAATTGCATCAAAATACAAAACAATTCAAAAATATAACAACATAATATGATATGTTGATCTCCATTGTACTTACATTTGAAATAAGTAACAACATTAAAGCAATGACACTCTATCAGATAACATCTATCAGATAAGCTTTTATTTAGCTGCATTAACTCTGTGGCCTATCTCTGGTATATCATTTATGAAAAACGTTTTTTTCAAGGCTTTAAGAGTAGAACAAGGGGAACGCTGAGCAGCAATGCTAACAGCAGGGGCTGCAGTTCTGTTCTCCCCTCTGGCCTCAGCAGGGTTTATTTACAGTAGACTACCAGCAGCTCGGTTCTCTCCACAACGACCCTCCAGTTTCTCCCCATGGATAGTTAAGCCTGCACAATTTCACACCTTAGCGCTTTGGAAAAACCACCCAAAAGTAAGGCTTGATTTATGGCTAGAACACTGCCGCAGTAGAGTGAAAAAACCTCTACACTTCAAAACGCCAACCCTCACAGGGATCTAAAGAACAGGGGTGTGACAATGATGAATATTTATAGCCAATTTCAATTCCTTAACAGACAAATTGGCAGATGGCTGATTTTTATTTTTTTGGGCTTTTATTAGTCATACAGTTAGACAACTATCTGCTTTGTGTGGCGACTGTTGGTGTAAAGGATTTTCCAAGCCCTGATATTTTCAAGCATGAAGTATGAAAAGCAACCTTCTTATCCTAAATAAAGGGGAGATAGACAAATAGACACCTTATTCTGCCACGCCCACTTTCAAGAGTTTGCTTCTGCCACCTTTTCCTATAAAAGGTTTGTGGTTGTATCATATTTAAAGTAAATGCTGTCTAAAGTAGGCTACTGCTGTGTACACTAATTGTTAAGTAACTAGCTATGCTAACCCAACATACAAACAGGCTATTTAACATTATTCAGAGCTCCATTACAACACAAAAGACAGACGTGTTGTGGAACAACATGTCCAAAGGGAAGGAATTGTGTCTATGGTTAAAATCACTAAATGTAAAACATCCACCCAAACATTCATTCGTCTGCTCTTACCATTTTATGGCATCAGGTCCTTGTAAGGCTGTCAGGTGAGACATTAGTCTCTGAGCTAATCTAGCTGGCTAAGAGCCTGGCAAGCACCTGCATATCTGCTTCTCTGAAGCTTCAAAATTGAGCAATTTCTCTTGGTAAAGATGTTCTGGTGTTGGATGTATTCAATTTAGGGCCTTCAACCATAAGTGCAGGTCCTAAAATAGGTGTTATGGTGCCCCACAACACTCCAGACTTTTCGTGTTGTGTTCGTAACACTGTTGTTGAAGTGAAATTCTCTTCTTTCAAATATTCTGACACCCTCTAACTGAGCATATCCCAATCCTCATTATATTATTATTATCACTGTGAATGTAGTCCAGCTATATCAGTATTTCTACTTTTGTTTCTATTTTTATCTAATGAAAAATAAGGTTGATCTGTTAACAGCATTAATGCTTGCTTGCCCTTCCCATTAATAACCACTACAGCAGACCTGGGCTTAAAATGACTCTTTATTTGATTTAGA
Organism: Salminus brasiliensis; assembly: GCF_030463535.1. Classification (NCBI taxonomy): domain Eukaryota; kingdom Metazoa; phylum Chordata; class Actinopteri; order Characiformes; family Bryconidae; genus Salminus; species Salminus brasiliensis. The sequence goes on from NC_132887.1 coordinate 22,324,787, forward strand.
CTTGCAACTAGATTCAGACCTGATTAATCATTCTGCTTAAATGACTTGCAACTAGTTAGAACTGGGCTTGAATGATCAACTTAGACTTGTGCTTAAATGACTAACAACTTGATTCTGACTCCTGCTTAAGTGACTCCAGACTTTGGCTCACATCCCAGAGACTCAAGTCTCGACTCCCAGAGACGAGACTCCAATTGGACCCACAGGAAGCAGCATCTCTAGTGAGGTACTAAGTCTCAATCTGGACCCATGGCCTTGCTCCAATAATACTATAGCACTACTATGCACATTTGAATGCAAATGATCTACTACTTGCATTTGAAGACATTCTTTGCTTGCTTGCATAATTTGTTTTGTAACTCTGCACATCGTTTGTGTTGCCATGTTTTGCTGTTTTTGTTGCTATGAATTTAGGGCAAGTATGCTGAAGACTGCAGCCCAGGCTGCCTCTCTAACCCACATCTGTAGAGCTTTGTAATTACCTGATGGGCTTGATGAAGTGTGTGAGGAGTGGGGAAGTGTTGAAATTGTACAGGGCAAGGAGGTCCACAGGACTAAAATCAAGAAGCCTTGATCTAGGTTACAGTGAGTAGGCTTGATCAAGGTCACGGTTTCCAAGCACAAGCGGAACCCATGTCCTGCACATTTTAGTGTTTACACTCTTAAATTCAGGAGAGGCTTGTTAATGAGTTGTTAACTTGTTGATTAGTTAAATAAGGAGTGCTGGGAGCAGGAAAAAAATACAATATGCAGAGTAGGATCCTCCAGGACATGGGTTGGGAAACCCTGAACTAGGCATCACTGTTGTTTACCCTTGGACGACTAAGTGTAGAATTGGCAGAGTCAGGGTTGTGTTATTTGTCACTGTAAGGTAGTGACATGTATACATTCTCAATGTGTGTTTATCACCTGACTGAAATGTATTTTTACTGAAACAAACTAGAAGCCTCTGCTGGGTATATGTCAAGATCTGTGTCCACTTCCCCCCACCACATATCAATGAAAGAAGGACATCTGTCGGAATGTATTTTCCAGTCTTTTGCCAAGGACAGTATAGATATCACTGTTTTTAATATTTTGAACTCTCTACTATGGATGAAGGATAGGGAAGGAAAGAGGGGGGTAGATTGTACATCCTACCCACAGAGAAAGATTAGTGGTGGGAGTCACCCCAAATGAAAACCTGCCTAACTGCTGTCGTCTAGTTTATCTTCTCCTCCACATGCATTTATGATGAATGTGGAGTTTAATTCATTTAAAAGTTGGCTATTCAGACTGAAGCCTCGTTCACACCTAGCATTAACAGGCATTCTGGATGACCTGATCATAAGTGGCCAACACAAAGTACAGGTGTGAATGGGATACAATGCCAGTCTTGAAGACGCATTGTAATTGCATCACTCAAACCACCAAGGTGCTCAGAGATGCATATGACCACAGTTTTCTTACAGTGCGAACGACAAAACAATTGGCAGTAAGGCAAAATTAGGCTTGTCTGGTTTTAATGAACACAGTGTTTAAAGTGTGGTCACTAATAAAATAGGTTTTTGAAAACACTTTCCAGGGTGGAGATTTTTAAGAATTGAATTTTCATAGTTTTTGTGTGGATAAGCAAAACGTACATTTTGAAAATGCTAACATCACACAGGTAACTTGTGCCTAGTTGTTGCTGAAAATGTGCTTCGGTTTTGTGCTACATTTAGGTTTATCTTAGACATTAATATTGATTGCATATCTTTAAAAAAAACAGAAAATAAACAGAATATGCATTTTATGTTTAGACATTTTAAAGCAGCATTACACATCTCATGTGCTCCTCAACAGGTGAATAATAGTCACTGTAGTAAACACAAATCGTGTTTTGAGTTCTCCCTTCTCACGCGGCACCCATGAAATTTTACATGCTAAAAGATACAGAACCAAACCGACACCTGATGTAATAGAAACATGGACTGGTGTGGTTAAGTAACATTACAGGGTTTTAGACAAACAGGGTGCAGGATATGCCGTGTTATGCCGTTTCACCCAAGTTACATAGTGCAGGTATCAGGGTTCCAAGCCCAGAGTAGCCATGATAGAGAAGCTATTCTTCCTATTACAGTCAGTGGAGTATCAACATGATTTAAGCTGCTATTATAAGGTATTATACTAGATAATACATACTGTTTCTTTAATGTTAGAAATCAGGCTTTAAATGCCTTGTTTTGATAAGCTCTTGCCCATTATGATTTGATAAAAACAAGCTTGGAATCAAAAAAAAAAAAAAAAACACATCTGTTGAGCTTATTTCATCAAGTCTCCATGTCTGCAGACAACTACAGATGTAGTTTGGGCACATGAGTCACAAGGTCCGAAGTTATGAACTGATTCAGAGAGAAATTAAAAGTATCCACTAAAAACAATTTCAGTGTCAGCAGATTCCAAACATGCACAATGCTTAAGACTGTGCTCGAGAGCCAGAAAAGAAGGTGCACACAATGTGCTTTGAATACTGTAAGGTACGGGTTCTGCAGGTCAGAGGAGGACTGTTCCACTGAGATGTAATTCTTTCCGCCTTGCTGCTCCCTCTGGCTGTGAAACTCATCCCAGAAAGAACCTAGAAGCAGAGCTGCGTTATCTGCTAACTTCAGCACACCCCATGCCAGATGATCATTTTTTTTGCACTCTCATCCCACTTCACCCATCTTTCCATAGCCCACGACCCTACCGTCTACCCCATCTGTGGGAAGCAGGTGTTTCATATCTGCAAGCACAACATCAATCATTGCGATTCTTGCAATAGATAAAGATAACCCTAGTCCATGCTTAGGAGTCCAGGATTCTAGCCCATGTTTACTCAGGAAACCTCCTGTGGGACAGAACAAGTGTGTTTTTGGCTTCAATGACGTGAGCATGTGTGCCCCCCCCCCCCCCCTCCCACGCGCACTCGGCTGGAGAGCAACCTTGGCAGCAAGAAGTGGCTAATGAAGCGTGAGGGTCATTGAGATGGTTCAATATTTTTCATTAAACCTCCAGCAGGAGAGCCCGGTCTAGAGCCGTGACACTGAGCGGCACTCCACACTTCTCTAAGAAGCGGCTGTCAGTTTTCTTCATCATTACTCATTGCCGTAGAGGAGACTGCCTATAGTCCCCACAGTCAATAAGAAGACGCGAGACACCATGGCTGCTAGCGATATGAAGGGTGGGTAAGTTGAGATAAATTTACGCGGGTTTGCTCCAGAAACCCTGACACAGCAGTGAGGCAACAGAGGAACTATAAGCCAAAGCCTCTTTCCATTACAGAGAATGAAGATGGATGTTGACACAGATAACTTATGAAGGTATTCCTGAAGGTGTTCAAATTTTGGTTAGACTGGAACTGTGATTCATCTTCTTCAACAATGCTCCTGATGGACATTCCTCAAACTGAGCCGAGTTATCTCCATTTACAGCGTAACGGGTAGAAATCGCCAAGGATTTAAATCATCTACTGAGGATATTTCCCATATTCAAAAGTGCGAAGGCCAGATGGGATATAATCCTAAAGGGGCTTTCTGTTAAATCTATGCTTTTAGCTATAGACTTTACCAACATGAAAGTGCTAATGATTGTAAAAAAAAAGACCAGTGTTGGTTGTTTGGTTGAGAGATTTTTGCCCTTTTGTGATGTTGGATTTCAATTGAACAAGACTATGTTGGCAGATGCGGATGCTAATTAGAAAAGACAGATTTTTCATTAACAGCTCCTTTTCACATTCCCCCCCCTAAAAAACCAAATCCTCTTAAGGTGTGCCTGACAGACTACCAGTGGAAAAACAAGCTAGGATATTAAATACAGCATTGAACTGTGGTAAAATGACTGTAATGCAATATATACAGTGCTGTATTTATGAAACATCAGTTTAACAAGTTATCTAAAGTTAAATGGCTTTGTAAACCAGCTTGCTAATAGAGCTCTTCCTTCTTTTCTTCTTTCTTTTTGCTTTGACCGGATGTCTGAGCTGTCGGTCAGTGTGTGCAAGTAAAAGGTAATTTCTGCATAATTTGGGGATGAGTCTAAAGGCTAATTTATGGTTCTGCACCAAATCCATGCCATAGACTATGCATAACCGTATACCCTACAGTGTACCCTACTCCATAGCTACATATCGCTGCAATGCATGACTGGTCTGCTTGGTAGTTTTGCCCTCACTACCATTACCGTCCACTGTTTGTAATACACCAGTAGAGTCAACACAGTGGCATTGACCCCCCCCTCACCAGACTAGTGTTTTGGCTGCAGTGTAACGCAGACGCGACTATGCACAAAGCTTACAATGTAGTATGGTCTAAGATGGGATCAGGAAATCATACGAAAAAACATCAAAAACCTTCTGTGAGGAAGCTGAAGCTTAAACGTCACTGGGCCTTCCAACAGGACAATGATCCCAGACATACCTCAAAGTCCAAAAAGACTGGGTTTTAAAAGAAGTCCTGAAAGATTCTGCAGTGGTTGTCACAGTTGTCTGACTTGGACTACATGGAAAACCTTGGGACTGCAGCACACAAACCCATGAATTTTAGTTAACTAGAAGCCATTGCCCTTGAGGAATGGGCTAGAATTCCTCAGAAATGCTACCAGAAGCTGGTGTCTAGCTATGCATTGTGCTTACAGCAGGTTATAACAGTAAAAGGCTGCTTTACTGAGTACTAAAGACACTTGTCATGAAGGAGATAAATAATAATGAGACTGCAGTAGTTCCTTAAAAATGATTTTTGCATTGAATGTGGAGAAGACATTTGTTCTATTATTGAGCTATTTAACTTGCTCTTGTTTGATTGGTTTATTGCAAAAAGTTGAACGTATGTCAAGTCAAGTCAAGTCAAATTTATTTGTAAAGCGCTGTTTACAACTGGTGTTGTCACAAAGCAGCTTTACACAATCAGTAATTAGTAAAAGAACAGAAAAAAAAGAAATAAAGTAAGAAGACATGAAGGATCAAAGACCCTCAGTGAGCAGCCAACAGCAACATGGCAAGGAAAAACTCCCTCAGAGGTGGAGGAAGAAACCTTGGGAGGAACCAAGACTCAAAAAGGGGACCCATCCTCCTCTGGTCAGAACTATTTATGTCAATTGTTTGTCAATTCAATTTTACTAATCAATCTAATATGTTATTGGGGTTTATTCTGGGGTTATATTTTGGATAAATACACTTTACAAACTGGTTAAATTTGCCTTGGTTAATGATCATCCAGTCACAGATATTTGGGATATTAGTTTATGGTTTATACTTTTACAATCATCACAAACTCATCAAATCCAAAAGGTATTTGAGAAATGTAGGCTAATGAGAGCACTTGTATGGAAATATGTATTGAAATTGATTTCTCAAAATGGACTTCACTCATTCAGGCATTCATCAGGTAATATCCTCTCCAAAGATCACACAGAGTCATCTAATCACATAAAAATGCACCAGATTTGTTAGTGAAATTGGAAAGAACCAAAGGTTAGTTCACTCCCTTGGTGAAAAACACACCCGAGTGTAAGCTCATCTAATGTGTCGGGTTTGAAGTACACTGATGATTGGAGCACTCTTGCTCTTCCCTCTCTATCTCTCTCTCACTCTCTGTCCTTGAAACGATGCCCCTGCTGAGGGTTCCTGCCAGAGTAAATCTGTATGGACTCAGTGTTTGACATCTCTTTCAGCGAGCAAGTTAATGAGTCAGCTTAGGACAGAAGGGGAGCTACTAATCGAAATCAACAGTCACAGTAAAGGTTACAACCTGACATCTCCAATAAAGCGAAGCTGTGGATCATCTGGCTGGGGAATCCCTGACAGTTTTCTGTGGAGGGAGCTCTTTGCTTGCCCAAAGTAAGTCAGGACATACCTTAATGTTTGTCTTCTCAACATAATCCCCTAATCGTACAGTCAATTACCATGCCCAATCATTTAGCCGGGTTCACCTGAACACAAAACGTATTGACTCAAATCAAACTTAATACACTATATGGACAAAGGTTTTGGGACAACTGCTCAATCACTGTTTGTTCCAAAATCAAAAGTAGTAAAAAACAGAGGATTTTGTTGGAGTAACTATCTCTATCTATAGATTTTGAAACATTGCTGTGAGGATTTAACTGCATTCAATGACAGGAGCGTTGGTGAGGTCAGGATGTTAGATGAGCACCACCCCACCTACTCCCTGACTCCCCAACTCATCCCAAGAATATTGAAATGAGAACCATCATTCTACACAGTTCCACTGCTCCACATTTCATTTCCAGCTGTGCTTTTTACCCCTCTAGCCCATCCTGGCATTAGGTACGGTGCCAAAAGGTTCATGCTCATCTGCTCCAGAAAGTCCTTATCTATTGGCAAAACTTCTCTGCATGGACTAGACGAGTTGTGCATGTGCATTTGCACACCTGTGAAGCATGTAGCGGAATGCATTCATTAGAAGGGGTATCCGCAAACATTTAGACATAGTGTATAATCCACTGAGCAGATGCTAAACTGTATTTCTACAGAACACGTTCATAAATTCTTCAGTTACAGGTATTTGTAAATGATGTTATACATTTGCATAATTTGGTCTTTCAGAAATGGGGTTGTCAGTTGGTGATCATACATTACCAGCATTATTTTGTGGCCTACTAGCTTCTATTAAAGGGCCAATAGATTATATTTTCGTATTGTGCTGTATTTGATTTCTTTTTTTTTTTGTGTTCCTATTCATATTTCTCAGCTTGGCTGGTAGAATGGCTGTCCTGCATTTGGCTTGAAGGTGGACAATTTGCCAATGTTTTATTGTTGCTGTGATAAATGTTTTTTATTTATGATAATTTGAGCGTTTCATGGATTTGTCCATACTTAACATCAACCAGTTGCATGTTTAGTAAAGAACATAATTATTCCTGTTTTTTATGTAGTGCAGAAAATACTACTACTACTACTACTACTACTACTACTAATAATAATAATAATAATAACAATAACAACAACCAAAACAACACTGTACCAGTCTGATGCTCTACCACTATGACCAGAGGGTCTTGAGTTAGAATCCACTGCCATGCCACTTCACCATCAGTGGCCAGAGAAAGAACAAAAAAGTCTGAAAGAACACAAACTGAAGGTGGGTAGATAGCGCTCTTTCCCTTCATCACTCTTAAATTATGTTGCCGTCTGTTGAGCTGGGAATCCGGTGCTTTCCTCAGAATGTGTCGACTGCCCGGCAATGCTGCATAAGTGGCAGTTCTAAAAGAGATGGTGATTGCATGTATCGGAGGAGGTGTGTTATAAGTGCACTAAATTCAAAATAGACGTTTTTGTCACTTCCTGACCATTTCTGAAATGTATAGACTAAAATTGTGTGAAAGTATGGAAGTAATTGTATGGGATAAAAAGGCCTAGGAAGTAAAAATGTGTTTCAAAATGTAATCTATTTGCAGTCTACAAATTTAAGTCTAATGATACAGTCCATTTAAATGTGGTTGTTTCTTTTTCTTATGGGTCTATGGGTTCTCTGGTTTGCAACAACATGTTGACATTATTGTTGGTGGAAACCGACCTCGTGCTACAGATTTGGAAGACAGAGATAAGCTTGAAAGATTCCAAATTCTAATATTTGCTTGACATGAATGACACTGATTGATTCTGATTATTTGGGACTTCTTTCATTCCAGGAATAAGAACATTCTCATCCATGCTACTGGAACCAAAAACCCATACATGCTCTTTCATTTATTCATAATAGCTTTCTGCTCTTTAACCTCACGGTCATCGCTTCATGTCAAATCCAACAAGCTGGGGTACAAAATCAAGAAACAGCGAAAACCGTGTCACTGTGCAATTACTTATGGACCGCACTGCGTGTACCTTTAATCACAAAGCTGCCCGCAATACAACACCAGCAGCCCAATCCATAATGAATATTGTCTGACACACTCAGCTCATAGCCAAAGTTAGGCACCTACTGTTAAGGATTAAGCAGGATTACATCCTAATCCTTCAGCCTACCCACAGAAAAATACAACTCATGGGTTAAACAGCTTTCTTTCGAAAGTAGGGCTTTGGGCACACACACACATGCACTTTAAAGAACAATGGCAGTATGGAAATCGAATTGCTTTATGATAGTAGAGCAACCAGAGAGCGTACGACTCAGAGTGAAGGGTCTAGAGATGGTTTTGACAGATTTCAAACCAAAACCCTTCCGATTATTGCTTTATGTTCCTTTAGCCTTTTCCCCCAGTGTCAGTGCACTCACAGAGTGTGTAGTTCTGGTCTGGGAGAGCCGACAGGGCATGGGTAGCAGAGTAGAACTATCACAGCACGCCAGCATCCAAATCTCTCTCTCTCACACACAGACACACACATACACACACACACACACACACACACACACACACACACAAATATGTATTCTGCAATATGTACTCTCCCTCCATTTTTCCTGTCCTTCACAGAACAGTAACACACTGCACTCTGTGTAGTTTACCTCTCCATGCTCTGCTCTGCCCACAAATATATTCTTAGCCAGGCATTTCTATGACACGTTGGCAGGTCAAATGTATAATAGACTTCAACAAAAATAACTAGAGTTTGTAATACAAATAATAAGCAATACAAACTTTGCATGTGTTTTTAAAGGGCCAATATCCTATATTTTGTATATGTAATTAATTTCCCCGGCAGGTTCTCACTCTTTTTTACAAGACGTTTGTAGTGATTATAAAGATAGGCTAACTTGGCCAATTTCCACCTGCTAGAAAGAATGCTAGCCATCTAAATATTTTCAAACTACCACAGACACAGTCAACAGACAACTGTACACACTGTAAAAACATATATTTTAAATCAATTAAACTGATAAAGTCAAACAAAGTCAAGAATAAATAGATGATATACAAACTTACTTTGAGTAAGATCTTATCATCAATCATTTTGATTTATTTTCATCATAAGATCAATCATTTTGATTGAAGTTAAATCCAGTCTTATAGAACAACCCATTACTGTCCTATTTTAAAAGACTGTTTAATATTTAGATCTAGCCAATCGTGATATTTTAATGCTAAATTAGTGCTAGATCCAGAATTTTGTTCCCAGTACTATTCAACAACTACGCAAAACACAATATTTACGTGTAGGGTTGGGCAGTACAGCGGTAATACTGTATTCCACAGTATTTAAAATGTTGACGGTATCTCAAAATGAGGAATGTATTTTAAAACCACGCCTAAGATCGTTCCCTCGATTCTGCACTCTCCGATATGCCGATTTATCCTTTAAAGGTGTGTGATTTGAGCCTCAGTTAGCTGGAACATGGACTGTGCTGTGGTGTTTAGTGTTTGGTTAACTTTTCTAAATATAGCTGGATAGTATCTCAAAATGAGGACTATATTTTAAAACCACGCCTAAGATAGTTCCCTCGATTCTGCACTCTCCGATATGCCGATTTATCCTTTAAAGGTGTGTGATTTGAGCCTCAGTTAGCTGGAACATGGACTGTGCTGTGGTGTTTAGTGTTTGGTTAACTTTTCTAAATATAGCAGGATAGTGCTAGCTAACTGACGTGAAGTTCAAACACGGCAAAACCTCGATCTGCCTTTCTGTTACTCCCAACACCAGACATCTCGTAATTTTGAAATACCGTCCTCATTTTCAGATACCGTCAACATTTTTACACACTGCTGTATACGGTATTACCGTTATACCGCCCAACCCTAGCTAGGCCTGTCACAATTAATACGTTATCCACTTTTGGTACAGTACATGGTCATGGCCTTAGTATTGCCCATTGTGTTTTAATGAGAAAAGCATGTTAAGGTGAATGGGTCTGTATGTCAACCTTGTTTTAAGCCAGTGGTTTTATTCTATTTCAGTTTTATTTGTGCAAAATATTGAAACATTTTTATATTCATTTTAGATATTTCAATATCTAAAAGTTCTTAATGATTATACGTTTATTGCTCTTTAAAAGAGTGTATTTGCATTATTATATTTTTATTATCAGTATATCAGTGGCATAAAATGGTCTTTAAATTACAATAACATTTTATCATAATAAATGATCTATCATATCAATTATCAATTATCTATCATAATTATTTCAGGGACAGTATATCATCCAGAACATTGAGGTCTGTTATCGTGACAGGCCTGAATGCAGCTTTAAGGCATGTTACTCACTTCCCTATGTGCTCCAAAACAAACCACTCCAAAGAAAAACAGCCACCTGCTAATTCATCGATTCCCAGCTAAGCACACACTGCATTTTAAATAAACTCGGGTAGTTTGAAGAGAAAGGGATCTTAATTTAAAAGTAAGCCTCAGGTTTCATGTCTGCAGCTGTGACTGCAAACCTCTGACTACAACTAACTTACGCGCCTCTATCCAGTCCAATCTGTTCACATCTCCACATTTATATTTATAATATATTTCAATATGTTAACTGTCTGCTCAATCAAGAACTGATGGTCAGTTTAGGCTGAAGCAGAAATGCAAGAACTGGCTTTGAGAAACCAATCCTGATATTTGAAAGAGGTCTATTAAACAGGTTGTTTTTGTTGCTGTGTTTTCAGGACTACTGTTCTGATTGGATGTACTGCATTGAAAGCGGTCTGCAGCAGTTTAGTTTCCACAAAAAACATTGCCAAGGTTGTTGGTTGGTGAAGTTGGTCATGCTAATGGAGCAGCTAGTCCATGAAACACTATTCTATGCTGGGCGAAAGCTTAACTGATCAACTTGTTTATGCAGCTGGCTTACCATCATACAGTATGCTTTCAAGGACCAGCTTAGACCATCTGACCACCAGACACCTCATAATTTTAAAATACTGTCCTCATTTTCAGATACCGTCAACATTTTTACATAATGCTGTATATGATATTACTACCACCCAACCCTAGTTAGGCCTGTCACAATAAATACGTTATCCACTTATGGTACTGATAAATTCCTAGCTTCCTAGATTAACTAACTAGCTACCTAAGTAGCTAAGTTACACAATCCTAACAAGTGACTAGTTTAACCCGCCTATTCTTCTTGCTAAATTTGAGTTGTTTTGCTCTACAGAGCAGAAGTTTCACTGGATGCATTTTGATTAAAGTCGATAAGGATGCATTTCCGTGACCCCATTTTTGCCCCATGGTTATTTATCCCTCTTCCCACAAAACCACCAAATAAACCATTTGCAATGGATACAGTACTGCTCTAAATAAAGATGAATTTTCTATACATTAATGCACCAGAACTTTGTGGAGCATATCCTTGAAGTGTGAGTGAAGGAGAAAAGTTCCCACATGTCAGAATGCATACATTCTCTTTTGGTGGGGAATGCTCTGATGTGTGTGAACAGTTCCCCATAGCTGCCCTCCTCTCTGCCCTTCCCAGAGGGGGAAAAAACATGCCAAATACTCTTAAAGTACATTACTGAGCTGACCAATCCTCATGAGACAGGCAAAGTAGAGATAATGCGCAGTCAGCAGAGTCTGCAGCATACACCAGCCTGTCTGAGCAGAGCTGATACTGATTACGCACCGAATGATAACACAGTACTAAGACATGACATCGATAGGGTGGTGGCAGTGGGAGGATGATTTATATAAGCCTACAAATGTGGGGCACCAGTTTGTATTGGGGCTGGAGGGTCGTGGTTGAGGCTTGTAGCACACATATTAACATCAAAAATATAGATATAGATACACCCACCCAAAATGTCTTAACTTGCCAAGGCCAAGACCTCATAACATCCTGTTAGTATTTAGAACAGGCTACAGCTGATAGCTTCTCTGGGTCCATAAAAAAGGTTAAAAATATTGCATGTAAGAAGTACGAGTTATTGGGAGGTGTAGCCACTTTGCCAAGGTCAGGAAGACCTCAGCTAAGAGGAAATTGGTGCTGGTGGTCAGGAACAACCCGAGAACTAGCAAGATACAAGCCTGCCATATGCTAGAAAATGCTGGAGCACTAGAGTTACTATCTAAAGTCAAGTGAGTTTTACATCGTCATAGAGTTAGAGAATCTGTCATCTAAGAAAAAAGCTCCTGCTTCAAATTTCACACCTTCAAGCCTGACTAAAGTTTGCAGATGGTCACATCGACAAAGAAAAGACAAAGAGTAAAGGTTGAGTTGGTTGGCAACAATAACCAGAGGTACGTTTGGAGGAGTAAAGGTGAGGCATTTGATCCCAAGCACATTGTGATAACTGTTAAGCATGGTGGTGGAAGTACCATGCTCTGGGGCTATGTGGACTTAACTATGTGCTTAAAAGTCAGGTCCTGACCATGTGTTAATTTCAGAAATGACCAAGTAATTGACCATGCACATTTTTTTTAAAATGCACCATGCACAGTTTTATTAAAGATGTATGTTGCCCATTTATTCTGCCTTTAAGGAAATCACTGAAATCCCACTATTGCCATGACATTCATATCACTGAGTGTATGCAGGGGTGGGCATTGCCATTGAGAACATTTTTTTTAGTGCGATACAAGCAAGCATATCATGGATATCATAAGCACATCAAATGCAATGTTTCTTGATGTGTCTGTTAATATCTTTGCAATAAAATAGTGCAAAAATACAGAATCTTTGCAAAAATTTCCTGAATCTGTAGAGCCTGCTCTTTCCATTACATCTCATGCATATCCAGATCGTAGGCAACTCACATCCAGAGTGAAGCTTGAAGATTGAGATACTCATCAATCTGCCTCTCACTGTTTCTGTGAGACTTCAGAGTCTATCAATTCCATTTCAAGCACCAAAACAATATATCCACATGACTAAAAGCTTTGTTTACACAGAAAATAAAAGAATAAATGTCATGTATCATGAAATTGCTGTGTATCATGGAATTACCTTTAAATATCACGTTTTTTACCCCACCACTAAGTATATATAAAAGTCTGACCACAACTGTACCTGCTATAAATAAAAGGAATTGATCTCCCTCTACCCCTCCCTCACCCCTGAAATGGCAAACGTAGGCTTAAATAAATCATCTTCCCACTGACCCCACCGTATCAGTGTCATGTTTTAATACGGTAATCAATTAAAACCAAGATCTCATTTTGTGGGCTTATTCCTTTCTATATTTATTTATTCATTTATTAATTTATTTATTTAAGTGAAAATCAGACTGAAAATGTGTGGGAGAGACAGACAGAGCATCAGAGAAAGGGAGAGTTAGAGATATCTGGCGATATAAAATTAAGCTCAGATTGTCAGATTGTCCTCCTTAGATCTGGAATGAGATGTTGCCCTATAAACGTTCATTAAAATCTGAACGAAATCAGACCTTCCTGTCAATGGCTTTGCTTTATCAATGCCATTCCACTGAAGCAATTCCTATCCATTAACTACAACTGCACTGCACAAGTGAATTATATGATATTCCTGTCTGTTTTCAATTGCTACAGCAAGCTACAGATCCACTACATCTACAGAACCTTCTACCCCCTTGGGTTTCTTTTTTTGCATCAGGCTGTACTACAATAACATCTTCTGCAGGATGTGACTGACTGTGAAGTGTTTGTGTCGTCATAGCCATTCAACTATTAGTCTATATTCAGCAGTACATGTCGGCATGCCAGGGGTGAAAATCTCTAGGCACTTGTGTGACTCTACTTGGTATTTTTAAAGCAAAGTATTTGCAATGATCCATAATAAACTATTTTTTACTAATAAAACAAATGGAAGCGATGTGGCAAGTCCTTTCCAAGTTGTGTGGAAGCTTTGACATTCTTTGCTCGATGGTCTTTCGGTTGGCAGCAACAAAAAATGTCCGGTTGTAGTTGCTGCCAACCAGAGCCAAAGTGTCCTCATATGCAGAGGGTGCCGATCAGATTTCTCGCTCATCCATTTTGTGTTTCTGTTATGTGTATGCCACAGACTGACTGGCGCTGCACTTCCAAGTTCTCCAGGTTTTGCGTTCCATCAGTATTATGTTATCAATTAACATTTAGAGAATCATTTTTTGACATTTACGAATCCATTCAGAATCATCACCATCCACACTGAGATGCATCTAAGAATCCTTCCCCATCCCTATCAGACATACTTGTGTGTACTATGTACGAGGAGAAAAGCATTTGCACATGTGATATGTGTGTGACTGTATTTCAGCAATTGGTTTGTGTTACTGTCTGCCCATGTGGCAAAAAAAAGCTATATGGTCATCAAGCAAAGACTATATCTGCATGCTGTGGACATGTGTGATGAATCTGATTATGTGTGTTAGTGTTACAGCTAAGTCTCCAAAATGAGGAGGAGCATTGTCCTGCAGGCCATTCGGGCCTCAATGCACCCAATGTTCAACACTATAAAAAAGATTATTACATTTATAAATCACACTCATTGTACATACATACACATTCATATAGTTATTTCTGTAACTCACTTTTATCTTTTACTACTCTTATCTCTGTTTTTTTTCTTTTTATTCTATTTTTAAACATATCCATTTATTTTAAGTTTGTTTTTGATCCTTATATTTCATCCATTCTTTGCTTTCTTCTTATCCTTGGTTCCATGGGAGCAAACAGTTATTAAAGTTGTACAACATGTGACTCCATATATATGACCAATAAATGTTAAACTCTGACCTTTAGAATAGAAAAACAACTAATCATGTAAAAAGCAAAACAAAACAAACCAAACAAACTGTTTTATATCAGTAATGCGTCCTGTATTTTTAAATATTGCAACATCACAGAAATTCCATTCCTATAGCTGTCATGACGTGCTAGGCCAGATGTGATGGGATGAACACTCGCAGAGATGGAGATCTAAGCAAGAGGGTTTATAAAAAAAAACACAAACACCAAGAGTACGAAAAACATGAGCAGCAATGAAAGGGCAAAAACATGAACAAAACCGAAACGTGGCAACACAAAGGGTGAACATAACTAACCTGGGACTGGGAGGAGTTGGGAGCTGAGCAGACACTAGAGCAGCACAGGGTCACCTAGTTGGGACGTGGGTAGCCAGTGAATCCTGACAGTGAGCGAGCGAGTCTCGCTAATAATGTGGTAAGCAGGGTGACCTGCTCCTGAACACGGATACTGAGCCGAAGCTGACCGTAACACACCTCTAGTCGTACAGGGAACCTCTCGAGCGACCTCAAGGTTCCAAACAATACAATTCTCGGCATTGAACCATGGAGTTGAGGCTCCTTAAGTACCCCCAGTCCCAGGTGAAACACATGAACCAAACGAACATGAATCGATACACTGAACCAAACACGTGAACACAAACGAGGGGGAAGTTCTTATTTGGGTCTGTGGGCTGTGGCTTGGATACGCCCTGGGGGAGGGCGCGATGCCGAGGGGCTGACAATAGCAAGCAAGCCAATTGGTACACCCAGGGCACTTGGGTTCTGCTAATAACCCAACACTAGGTTAATTCTGTCAGGCACTTGGTATCGCGCCCTCCCCCAGGCCCACAGGTCCAAATGAGGACTTCCTGTTTGTTTCTGTTGATTCACGTTCATTTGTGTCGATTCATTGTTCATGCGTTTCACCTGGGACTGGGGGTACTTAAGGAGCTTCAACCCCTTGATTCTCTGTCGAGAATTGACTCATCTGGAATCTCTATGATGCCCTGAGGCATTTCCAGTGTGTTCAGGTCAGCTCTAGCTCTCGACTCAGGAGTTCAGGAGTAGGTCTCCCATCAACTCTTTTGGCAAGCGAGGCACGCTTGCTTCCTGTCCAGGTTTCCAGGCGATCCACGTTCAAGCAAGGCGACCCACGTTTATGGCAGCGTGCTGCATATTCAAGTTAGTTCGGCCTTGCCATTTGGTCTAGCAGCTGGTTCCCCAGCTACCCCTCTTTTGTTTATTAGAGCGTGGCTCTAGCCTCTGTTTAAGTTAACGCCCCTTCACCCAGGGTCTGCCTGTAGGTTTAAGTTCAGGTTCCCTTTTGGTTTTCCCCCTTAGTATTCCCTCAAAGTCTGCTCAACTCCCAACTCCTTCCAGTTCCAGGTTTGTTGTGTTCGCCATTTTGGTTGTCACGTTCTGGTTCTGTTTGTTGTTTAACCCCTTGTTGCTGCTCACGTTTTTCAAACCCCTTGTGTTTATGCTTGTTTTCGTTAATAAAACTGCGTGCTTTGTATCCATCTCTGTGAGTGTTCATCCCTCTTGTTCTGGCCTCACACGCCATGACAAATTCCATAGTACTAAACTTGTAAACATAACGTTCATTGTCACCACCTCACAACCCAACTTTAAATGATGTCTGAACCACTGGGAAAAAAAGTTATGTAGTTTATTAGCAGACATTTTTAAAAATGCTTGCAAAAATACACTTTAAGTGGAATAGAGACATTTAAACATATTTTACATATTTTAAACCTAAACCCAAATCAAATATCAATTAGAGGGGTTTATTTTTTGTTCTCAAGGAATATGAGCTTTGCTTGGAGTCCAACTGCCTTATGGCCATGCATCCTCTCCCTGCTGGTGTGGCACCTTTTTCCAGTGCGTTATCTGGCTGACATCTCTCTCCATCTGTCTTAAGATGCACCCACAAAAGCTCTGAATCACCGTTGTTGGGTAGTAATGTAATACTTGTACTGGCACTACATAATGTAGGATACACCACAAAAAAGGGTAAGTTTACTCCACTACACTTACAGAAAATGACGATAATGAGACTACAGATGCATTATGAAATTAGGATGACCAGTGCTAGCAGGATTACATTAAAAACAACCTATATCCTCATCACTGCATTTATACAGCGCTAACACCAGAACACAATGCAAAAGAAATGAAGAAAAAAACACTAAAGAAGTCATTAACATCATTTCTGTGCACAGCAGCTCGATCCAACATGTGTACTAATCCATAGCTATCTCCATTTACCTCATATATGTACACACACTTATGCATGATTGCATTTAGACACAACAGTATAAGTGAGGCTGGACGATTAGTTCTGGATCACAAATGCTACCCCAGCTCTTCAGTCATCACAGAAAGCTAAGCTTAAAGAGAATGTAGGTAGTTGGGATTAGGCCAAAGAAAAAGAACTGAATGCTGAAACGCTGCTCAGATGGGAGGGTGATGCATGCTGCATGCTGCCCCTTTTTTATAGTTGGTTTTCCCTCTGGCCTCTCCTCTGAACCAGTTCCTCTGGTGGTTGTTTTTACATCTCAGTCATTACTTGGTTTTATGCACAGCTTTGTGGTCTGTTAATCTTGATTGTTTCAAGTCTGTTGCTTGATTTTTACATCTTGTTTGACGCATGGCCTTTCCCATCCTATGTATCTTCCCAGAAATTAGATTTTTATTTTTAAAATGTATTTTATAATCAAATTCTTACGAAAACAATCCAATCAAAAACTAGAGTTACAGCACTTTTGGTGCTTGGACCCCTGATACTAGGGAAGAATAGCAGCCTAATGACTGTGAGTCAGCAACAGGAAGGTTAAAATCTCAGACCGACTGGAACCCCTTGCTTTGCCCTTGGGCAAGACACTCGAATTGATAACATCCCCAGACGACACTGCTCTGTTGGCGACACTGTGTCACAGACTGGACATGGCTAGGCAGAAAAAGAACCAATTTCCATCTACAATAAGATCAATGAAGTGTAATAAAGTCCTTTGATGACAGCAAAGTAATTACACTACTTTGAAATTTTATTCATTTACATTCATTTTCCTGTGGGGTAATCAGTGCTAAGAAAGTAGCTCAAAAAATAAACTATTCCAAATGATTAATTACTTCTCCATAATGGGAATTCTTTACCTAATACTTCCTAGAAAAATAATGAAAAATATAAAAGAGATAAATATAAAAAAAAACATTAATATATACTTCTTATGTACTGTGCTTTATATGTAATAT
This sequence comes from Salminus brasiliensis, assembly GCF_030463535.1. Taxonomy (NCBI): domain Eukaryota; kingdom Metazoa; phylum Chordata; class Actinopteri; order Characiformes; family Bryconidae; genus Salminus; species Salminus brasiliensis. The sequence continues at coordinate 22,342,604 of NC_132887.1, forward strand.
AGTATATAATCTGCATAAACAAGATGACATCAGGTTCCCCTGGTTCGGAATGATCACTTTACCAGCCCACTGTACCAGCTCCACTTCCCATACAGGAGAACTTTGTGGTTCTATAATTCCAGACTGTAGTCCATCTGTCTCTCTGTGTATTTAGTTAACCTCCTTTCCCCCTGTTCTTCAAAGGCCAGGACCCCACAGAACCACCACAGAGCAGATATTATTTGGGTGGAGTGCAGCTCTGCAGTGACACTGACTCAATGTGTGTTGCACTGGTATGAGTGGATCAGGCAGAGCAGTGCTGCTGGAGTTTTTAAACACTGTGTCCACTCATTGTCTACTCTACTAGAGACTCCTACTTAACTGTTCCACCTTGTAGATGAAAGGCAGAGACATAAGATCATCTGTTGGTCTTCCTTTAGCCTCTAGCCCTTCATCAGTGGTCACGGGATGCTGCCCACAGTGGTGGACTATTCTCAGTGGTTAAACACTCCAGCAGCACTGCTGTGTCTACTCTTGCCAGTGTAGAGATTAGGAGTTCGATGCCATAGATATTCGTGGTTTGGGGGTCCAAGAAAGCATAATCTCTCTCTGAATTGGAAAATGGCCCTACCTCCTACTCAATCACTGTGTACATTTACTGGTGCAATATAAAGGGGATGGTGACGGGTAGGGATGAGTTTACATGTCATTTTACAGGCTGTAGGGTAGATTAGTGTCATCACATTCTTCAGAGCTTACATACCTTCATGAAAATGCCAATGTATACACCATCCTCTCGAGACTATACAAGTACCCAAAAATGCATAATTTCAAGTTAATAAAGTATGACATCGTAAATCGAAAAAAAAGATCACTACATAAATCACAACAATTATATGGTATCCACATATGCAAACTGGGAGAGTTTTGCTCCCCACAATAAATCCAGGATGCTTAGTTTAAATCCAGAGACAATACCCTGGAAATACCACAGAGCCTCTGTGATGAAAGCTCCAAAATATAGCCATAAATTACAAATTAAAAAGCACTTTAATCAGGTAAGTGCACCGACAGCAACCTGTCACTTAGTGTCATCCCAGCACACTGAGTAAGACAACTATCCCTTCCTGCTGACACCTGCTACACGCTTTGAACCCAAAATGTGTCCCCAAATGTCAAGTCCACTAAACTCTGAGTGAATAGACTGTGTCTGATGACAGGGAAAGGAAATCTCTTATTATAGTGATGAGGCAGTATTTTAAGGCCATGCATGTACTCAGAGACTTCGTCAAGTTGTCTACAAATGGCAGCTCCCATTACTTTAAGCTTTGCTTTATGGTAGTAGCAGCTGTAGCAGCAGTAGTGGTGTCATGTTATTGTAGTACTATCATAGTAGAAGTAATGTAGTAGTGCTATGTACTAGTCATTATAGCAATACTAGTAGCAGTGGTTGAAGTAGTAATGTAGTAGTAGTAGCAGCAGTAGTAGTGTCGTAGTAGTCATAGTAGTTTTTAATGATGGCAGCAGTAATAGATCATAGTAGTACCAGTAGTCATGGTAGCAGTAACAGTAGTAGTAGCAATAGTAGCAGTGTCATACTTTTGTAGTAGTTTTATTATAGCAATACTATAGTCATTTAGTACTTCAAATACTAAAGTGGTAGTAGGTCATTGTAGTATTCATCATAGTAGTGGCAGCCATAATAATGTAGTAGTAGTAGTGTCACAGTAGTTGTAGTAGTTGTAGTAGTAGTAATGGTATCAACAGTAATAGATCATAGTAGTAGCAGTAGTCATAGTAGCCACAGTAATAGTCCGTAATAATTGTAGCAGTAGCAATGGTAGCAGTGTCATATCCATTTTATCTTATCCAGTTTTATTATTGTAATACTAGTTATGTAGTACTTTAAATACTAGTAGTAGTTGCAGGAATAGTAGTAGCAGTAGTAGTGCCTTAGTAGTTGCATTTATTGTAGTAGCATTAGTGTAATTAAAGTAGTAGATCATTGTAGTATTCTTCATAGTAGTAGCAGTTATGATTATGTAGTAGTAGTAGTAGTAGTAGTAGTAGTAGTTGTAGTAGTAGTAGTGTCACATTAGTTGTAGTAGTATTTGTAGCACTAGTAGTAGGTGTAGTTGTAGTAGTAGTAGTAGCTTCAGTTTATAGATCATAGTTGCATCAGTAATAGTAGCAGTAATATCAATAGTAGCAGTGTCATATATTTTGTAGTAGTTTTATTATAGTAATACTAGTTATGTAGAACTTTAAATACTACTAGTAGTTGCAGTAATAGTAGTAGTGGTAGTAGTGCCTTAGTAGTTGCATTAATTATAGTAGCTTTAATGTAGTTAAAGTAGTAGATCATTGTAGTATTCTTCATAGTAGTAGCAGTCATAATTATGTAGTAATAGTAGTAGTGTCACAGTAGTTGTAGTATTGTATCCATTAGTATTCTAGTAGAAGAAGAACTGGTGTTTCTTTTTAATACATGTTTGTACACTATAGTTTGCTTGGCACTAATATGGGATTGCGTGTGGGCAAAGACAAGGTATGTACTGCTATTCATTGAAATGCAGGGATTGCTATTGTATGTTTGTATGGGTAGTCCTAGGCTGTGGAAATAATGACATTGGAAGAGTTAAATTATGCTAATTAAAGAAATACCAACAAGCAAATAGAAACATGGTTGTCATACAAAAATGCAAAATGTATGTGCTTAGCTGGCTCACATGGACTCACATCATGGGCTCATATCATAACACAGGTTTGACACAGTTTTAAAAACAGATCAGCTTATCAGATAGATAGATTGATAGATAGATACGTTATTGATCCCAAAGGCAATTTAGCTGCACAACACAACACAGTAATACAATATAATAATTACAATAATAAGAATACATATATATATATATATATATATATATATATATATATATATATATATATATATATGCATTTGAACCAACCAGAGATTAAAGATAAAGTGCAGTTATAAGGAATAAGGAATGAATAATGTGCTGGAGGAGTGGGTATCAGCGGATAGATGACAATGCTGAATAAATATGTGCATATATTGATTTTTAAGTAAAGTAAAGTGTCAGTAGTGTCCAGAAGTGCAGATGTACAGGATGTACAGTAAAGTGTAAATAGTGCAGATAAATAAACCTATGATTTGACAGAGGTATCAGCGGGTTCTAGTCGATTACAGTTGTGCATTCAACCCTGGTTTGTCTCAACACTTAAACAGCTTCAGAGAAAATTATCAAACTCCATTCAAGTGTTGAGTGCTGGAAGTGAATAAGTTACCGTTATTATATTGGATTCCACTAGTCTCTTGAGCTCATCACACTCACATTCTTACTTTTTTTATAATGCCTAAGGTTACAGTAAGGCCAGAGGAAGCTGATCCTCGATCAGTTTAGCAGGCCAATTTCTACCATGAGCAGATCAATCCTGTGAACAAAAGCTGCATAGCCCATGGCCATACTCTGAATGGAACACTCGAAAATGGAATGGAATGAATGGATTTACATGCTGGATGTAATTTATATAGAAGTTCACAGCCAAGACATGCCATTGTCCTCAAGCTGGTGAACGTAGGACATCTGCCAGAGATCACAATGCACGACACTGCACAGGGACTTAGATGTGCCATTGCATTGCGCTGTTCTGTACTGCGATTACTTGTCTTTGTCAATGTGTAATTTAGACCTGGTTACACATCGATTAATCCTTGCATGGCTCTTCTAGTCCCACTGCAATTCTCTGTAAGTGTTTGGCACAGGATTATCTCCATTGTGTTATTTCTGACAGCTCCAGGAGTGTTACCTACTGGGAAGAAACGTCTAACATGCATCTGCACTCGTCTGCACTTGTTAGGAATTTGGTTGCAGATGTGTGAAGCCGTATGAGGTTCCCTAAATGTTTTAATTCACCATCAACTTTTGTGAAATACAGAGCTTGAATAAGGTGAGATGCTGCATGGAGAATAACATCTACCCTATCTTTTTATGGTAGCACAGCTAGCACATTCTGTCACAGGATATGCTGTTTAAGAGACATTTTGGTGAAAACTCTGCACACAGCAGTCACTAGAGCCACAGTTTCAGGTTTTTCAAGACCAGCAAAAGCATATCTGTTGATACCCAGGTGAAGGTAGCTTTTAGGTGAATACTCAGAAGAACCTCTTTGGGGCCACAAAGCAATACATTAGTAATAAACACTGATCAGTAATAAAATCAGCACCAACTGCCTAATATTAATTGTGCCACCACAACAGATATGACTATTCGAGACATGGACTACGCAGGACCTCTGAAGGTGTAGAATCTTGTCCTGTAAGTTGTGACATGGGGTCTCCATGGATTCTTGGAGCACTTTTAGTAAGTACTGATCACTGCCAGATTTTTTAGAGATGTTTCCAGACTCTAGTTGGCTCTTGTCAAAATGGCTCAGATCCTTTTGGACACTTCACCTTCAGGAACTGACTGTTCACCTGCTGCTTAATATATCCCACCCCTTGACAGATACCACTGTAGATGAAGATAATCAATGTTTTTCACCCAACAGTGGTGCTAAGGTTCTGGCTGATTAGTGTAGATGTAAGTGTTAAGAGCCTTTAAATTGGTAAAGATGCTTTACAACAATTTTTTTAAACCTTTCACATTCACATTCACATTCACATTTACATTTACATTTACATTTACATTTAGCAGATGCTCTTATCCAGAGCGTCTTACAAAAGTGCTTCACTATTTACTCAAGAATAACCTTAGCTAGATTAGACTAAAATTTATACCTGTCACATTTATACCTCTAAGCTTAGACACTTCTAAACCCAAGTCAGTATGAAGACCACAACACTCTACTCTTCACCCAAGTACTCTTGGAAGAGGAGGGTCTTCAGTCTGCGTTTGAAGACAGCGAGCGACTCTGCTGTTCGGACACCCAGGGGAAGTTCCTTCCACCACTTTGGTGCCAGGACAGAAAACAGCCTAGACGCTTGTCTTCCGTGGATCCTAAGGGATGGCAGGTTAAGCCAAGTCGTACTTGAAGCTCAAAGGGCTCTTGGTGCAGATCGGCTTTTGACCATTGCCATCAAGTATGGCTGGTCCATTCTTGGCTTTGTAGACCAGAGACAAGGTTTTAAATCTGATGCGGGAAGCAGCTACAGGAAGCCAGTGAAGAGAACGCAGCAGTCGAGTGACATGGCTGAATTTAGGAACGTTGAAGACGACCCATGCCGCTGTTTCTGCATGAATTGTAGGGGCCTGATGTTGTGTAAAAGGAGACCAGCCAGAGGAGAGTTACAGTAGTCTGGAAGTGACGACAGACTGAACGAGCACCTGGGCGGCCTCTCTAGAGAGGAAGGGTCGAATTCTCCGGATGTTGTATAGGAGAAATCTGCATGACTAAATTAGATTTGCAACATGGCCTGAGAACGATAACTGATCATCCATGACTACACCAAGGCTTCGAGCTTCTGTAGATGGTGTGACCAGTAAGTTCTCAAAGGAAATAGCAAGATCATGGCAAGACAGTCACAATCTTAAATTACAATTATTTATTCATGAAGGTACTTGGCTAAAGCAGAAGCAAGCCAACTCTAGGAGGCCAAACATAATGTCTATTTTTTTTGCCTCTACATCAGTGGTACATCTGTGGATTTCTTTTTCACCATGGGGGGCATTGCCATTGAATTATGATGTGTTTGCTTAATGCATGCTGGGTATTGTAGTGAGAAAACAGATGGACTGGGGAAAAAAAGGATACACATGAAATCTGTCAAACTGAGGGCTGAGGAATGCAATGGTACTCTACAGAATATCACACAACATGACAAATAACATGAGCTGCTAGTTTGAAGCCAGCATGTGCCTTTCAGTTTGCAGTTGGATCATTTGTTTGGCTCAAATGTTTCCTCCAATCATTTACATAATGTTAGGCTCTATTTGCAGTTGTTTCCACTGACAAGGATGCATTCACTGTAATATTCTCTCACCTCTCTTTGTAATGCTACACACCATCATTATTCACCCATTGAAACAGCAATTTCAATGTATGAGTGATTCTTCTATTGAGGGCTCTTTTTATCATGTTAACTGTTAAAAAATAAAAGGAGCAGTAACATTTTATGTCAAGATACTGTTGACATGCACATTGTGGAATTGAAATATTTTTATATATAAATCTATATAAATCGATTTATTTGCACAGTGGCACAGTGCAGAAATCCACATAGTTTCACTTCAAAAGGTTCATTTACTTTTCTTTCTGTAGGCTCTAGAGCTCCCTACTCATGTCCATATTGATGGAAAAACAGTACAATTAGTGTTTAGAACATTTAGAATTCTGAGACAGTTAAAAGCTGCTCATGTTGGAAGTAAAATCCTGTCTTTACCATCAGAACCAGCTGTGTGTTGGTAATAAGGTGTCACAGCGTGATAGAACTAACCAGGAGAAACACTGGTTAGCCTTAGTCCCTGTCTTTTTTTTCCATTTCCCACATTGTTCTGCCCTGTTTATTGATCCCTACTCTTTATTAAACTCACTATTTCAGTCATATGCTAGCTTGGTCATTTTCCTATACTTTCTAAAAGTCATTATTACTTTGCAGGGTTTGCCTGGCAGAGACAGACACTGTTTATGCATGCAAACTCTCTCATCCATACTTACACAGGGTATCATTTGGGGTTTTTATTGTGGGGTAAAGGTTTGCTTTTACCTGGCCTTTTATAGTCCAAGGGCAAGTTTGGGGCATGCCTAGTGGCTTAACCCATTATTCTTCCATTTAATTTGGTATTTCATTGTTTCTCAGACCTGTTTAAAATTAATGATCAATGCTGTACCTTTTTATGTAGTATGTGTATGGGGCAGATATGTTTAAGTCTAAATGGGTAACCACTAGAGGAGGGCAATAAAAGATATTAGTGTCTCATGGCTGGGGAAAAGTGAGAGGGTTTGTGAGGTTTGACACCTCTATATCTATATATATATATATATATATATATATATATATATATATATATATATATATATATATATATATATATATATTTATTTATTTATTTATTTAGTAAATTCTTCTTCATTTTCTTCCAGTGCACCTCATATATCTTTTATTCACAGAGCTCCAATAAACACTCTTGCACTTAACGTGCTGTTTTGTTCTTCCATATTCTTTGTGCAAAACTAATCAGTTAAAGTAGTCATTTTTAAAATTGCCCACAACCTTGCAACAGTCTCTACTACCCTCACTGCAAAGTGTGACATGCGATAATGACCATGTTCATTTCTTTTCAGGACCTTAGACCTTAGATCATGAATTTTCTAGGATTATCCAGCTGCTGGTATAATATGCACTTTAAACACATGTTTCATGTTGTGTTTTTATGAATTATTGCTGTAATGGCACAGAATAATTCTACTCCATGGTCAGTAACCATTGTTCGCTTTTCCACCCATCAAAATGTCACTGTTATGTCATGGCTGACATGTGCTCCCCTGTCAGTCTTTGTTTCCATGGTTATGATATAAATAAGTGATACCTTTAAATAATTCCTTGCAGAAATCACAGACGGTTGCGGTAATGATAGTTATTATTATTTTTTAAATGGTACATCATTTTTCAGTGCAATGAATAATATATTTAATACATACACTTATTTTAGAATCAAATATTTATATCATGAATTTATAACCTTAGGTTTCCCTAACTCAAGGATCAACCATGTGGCAGCAACACTGAATTCCAGTGGGCAGTCTTCAGGACTAAACAAACATTGGGATCACCTGCTCTTTCCTTAAAACAGACTGAGCAGTGAATCCAGGTGAAATCTGTGATCTCAAATTAATTACACTTGTGGTCCATTTCAGTTAGCCCAGGCAAAAGGAAGGACACACAAGGGTTAAGATAATTGAGTCATGGATTGTGTTTGTGAGCAAGAAATGAGGAAAAAGTCTTTGAATGACATGTAGTCATGCCACAGGCACCGGTCTGAGTGTGTCAAGAACTCTAATCTTTCTTGGGTTTTCAAGGTCTGAAAATGCCATGACAAGAAGACATCCAGCCAACAGTAAACTGCCAAAAAAATACTGAAGAAAAAGGTGACAGGAGGTTGGCACATGCGGCACAGATCAACAGACAGTTTGCAATTACTTCATGGACAGTAAAGTGCAGAAGTGATGCTAAAGAAAAAAGAATCCGCAACTGGATGTGCTTTAACGCGAATGCAGTATGGCAGCTGCTGACCTTTCGTAGCTCACTTTCGTTCCGCAAAAACAAGAAACTGCCCCATCAGAGAGCGAAGGAATTGGGGCTGCACAATATATTGTTTGTCAACTGTTATTGATACTGTTTTTTGCAATAGTATGATATTTCCAGGCAAAACTTAAGTGTGAATATAGAGTTTGCACACCCATACAACCATATGTATATTTTCATGTCATGCAAAAACATTGTATCTCCAAAATGGCAACTTTAGAGGACACTTTCAATGGAAGTCAATGTAAAAATATTGGTATTCTAGGTCATTTTTGAGTATTTCTATTGGTCCATTCATCATGACATTTTGAAACAATATAAAGAACAACTGCCAGATTCATATTCACATAAGTATAAAACAATAAACTAAGATACACACTTATTTATTTTTCATTTGTTTCATTTTTTGGTGTGACAGGAATGATATATTGATTTTTCTCTGAGGGCCTAAGATTTTTTTTTTTTTTAGTTAACTTCTTCCGTCTATGAGTATGCACTTGCTGCAGGAGCTCTGCTGTCATTTTATGACCAGGCTTGATGCTGTAGAAAGAGCTGTGCTGTGTACATTTCTCAAGCTAGATGCCCTCTGGAGCAGAAATACAAGGCCTCGTGTACCCATCCAGTCCATGGTGGCCTTTTCCCCTCAGCAGATACACAATCTTTTAGAAACCGGCAGAAGAGAGCTTTGTCCACAGTCTTGCATGCTCATAAATCACACTAACCTGTCTCAGATAGGGCTTTCACTTCACAGGAGAACAGCACAGCAGTTTACCCAAAGATGCCACAAAACTCCCTGGATTCCTAATTACACTATGTAGATTATGTTAATGGATGTCTCCTTGCTGAAGAGAGCAGTGCGGCTAATTAAATGACAAGGCATCTTGTGACTTGCTACAGTGCGGAGAATATGCAAGGTCGATAGCATGTTGCTAGTGAATAGATGGTGGTGCAGATCTTCTGTCTCTTCTCTGTGGCTAAATGGCCTGAAGCAGTTTAATTTGCTCTAAATGGACGTGTGCAGGCAAGTAATGCTAATCAGTGGCGGGTGTGTTTACACTTGGCGTAATTACTTTATTGACAAAGCTCTGAGAATTGGTGCAGTGTCATTGTCAACAAGTATCCCTATGACATTATGACATTATGTGTGTGTGCATGAGGGCGGATGTCGGTGTATATGTGCATCAGTGGACATTCTAACCGACACACCACAAAAAAAATCTGAGGGAAATTATTCATCTGTTTCCAGTGCCCCTTCCGACTTCTGAGCTCAGAGCCTGAAGTCAGTGTTCCCTTTTTTCCGAACGGTTCCCCAAGATCAATTTTTAATTTACTGACAGTTCAACTAATAACAAATCCAATTACACAGCAGCTGCCTCCAAATAGACTTATTGGGGGCTTCTTGCTGATTTGCTCATTTGAAAGAGAGAGGATGGCAGAGGGGAGAAGCAAGTGTCATATGCTTCCAGCCCTCGGCTTTAGATAGGAAGTTGCGTCTTATTAGCATTCAGAAGAGAAGGGTCTGTTTTCATGCCAGAGGAGTCAACCATCCTCGGCAGCACAAACCTGTGGCTGTTACCCGTTTCATCTCAACAGGGTGAACCCAAAGGTCAGATCCGGCAGCTAGCATCATACAAAGTGATTTTTTTTTTCTTGAAGCCAAACTACTCAAGATGGACTAAGCTGTCAAATCCCAGGATTCTCAAAGTCAATTTATGGCAGGTTCTCATAGTGGAAAAGAGCATGGCCTGGAAAGCCCTGGTCAGAACGGGCAAGGTTTTAACTGATGCCATACAATGGAAAAACCCAGAGAAATAACAGCAAGAATAGAAGCAGACAGCCCTCAAGAAAATGCACTACAGTAATGCTGCAGGGTTTTTGTAGGCTTCCTTACAGAAGCTAGAAGTAGAGATTTTATTATTGATTTTCTACCACAGCATATCAAAGTTTACATTTCCATACACAGCCCTCCCTTTCAAATATAAGTGGACATGAATTAATACTTGGACTCCAGCAATTAGTAATAAAACCCCACTATTTCATGGCTCATGTGTGTGTTATTTTCTCATTATTACACTGACAAACAGACAAAAGGTCTAGAGATAATTTCAAGTGTGGCATTTAATAATGCACTAATGGGCTCTGAAACACCAGAAGGCCCAGAATACAGTGGAAAACAACTGTAGTAGATGTTTCTGATGATGACTGTATATGATAGATAATATGAGAATGCCTGCCTTGGTGAAGAAAACCACCCTTCACAACAGTTGGCCAGATCAAAACTATTCTCCTTGAGGTAGTAGTAGCTGTCTTAAAGTTGACAAATAGGAAAATACTTCAAGATCTAAACCACTGATGAGGTAAAAACAAGATATTGTATTTGTTTGACCAGTTTGACCCCCCCTGCCCCCCCCCCCAAAAAAAAAACAAAACAAAACAAAAAACACTAAATTGATGATAAGAATATATTAAAGAGAAGGAACTGGAGGAGCTGAATCAAAGTTTACCACATCATCTGTCAAGCATGGTGGAGGTAGTATCATGTGTGTATGGCTGGCTTCCTGTGAAACCCTGGATCCATTAAATTAATTTATAAACTGACTGGTTCATACACATGCTCCAAAACCCATTGACACAGGACAGAAGGGTGGTTTGGCAAAAGCTAAGCGAGTCATCTCATCTCAATCCCGCCAAGCATGTATTCCACTTACTGCAGACAAAAGTGAAGGTAAAATGCCAAGAACAAGCGAGGAGCTGAAGATAGCTGCAGTAAAGGGAGGAAACCCAGTGATCTGGTGGTCTGTGGGTAAAATAACAATAACTTTGTTAATTTCCAAATATGTAATGAACCTGACAATAGATTGGACCAACTGCTGTATACCGTTAAAAGTAAAAGATCATTGAGAAACTTTTAATAATAATAATAATATTTATTTATAATTCTTAATAATAAGAAACAGTGGAGCAACATCTTGATGTGCTTTAAGGAACCTTTAACCTTTTTTATGAACCTTTTTCATGAAAATCTTTTCTTGAAGGCTTCCTAAAAGGACTCAATAACACGGTTTCAAATTGAAGAATCTCCAAAGGTTGCTTAAGGATCTTATACTTTTAACAGTATAGTTTACTACAGTTTCACAATAATTAAATATTTTTATAACACAGAAATAGTGAAATATTACACACAGTAATAAGTAAACAATTAACCTTATGTTTTTTTTGACAGCATCATATTTTACATAACACTGCTATTAAAGGTACCACATTACAGCAAAAGCTATAGAAAACCAATGAAGCTAGGAAGTAAGTCAATTCATAGGCTCTTCCAGGGTCTGCTTACAGAAGCGGGAGACTCGTCCATCAGAACAGAGCTGTCTTCCTGTTAGCCAATGCAGCACGTCCATCCATTACGAACCCATTATCCATTATGAAAGATTATTAATAGCGCAACCGGCTCCTCTGACATAAATCTCTCACAGTTTGCAGACCCCACAGCTAAACGTCTACACCCCACCTCATTTACATCCTTATCAAAATCAAATACTCTCCCTCCTGGAGAGCAAAGAGGGGCTAGATTCCCCCACCCTTCACAGCTTTCACCCAGGTCAACCAAAAGCCTATGACCAGTCGCAGAAAGTAAGGAATTATAAACAGTAGTTATATATTTAAAGGTAATTTCAAATCTCACTATTTTATTTAATATCAATCCCCCAAAATAAATACATTAATTAATTAATATATTACTATAATTAATATATGATATAATAAATGTATATATATAATTTTCCCACTTTGAGGCACTGGAGGAGAAATAACAGAACACTGTCACATAAAATAAATAAAAGAAGCTTTAATACTGTCAATTTCATCCACCAAATTGTAGTTCCACTATAAACGGCTACTGCTATGCAACAGTAATCACATAGTAATCTGCTATGCAACAAAACACAAGGAGATTCATTAAGCCCAAGATATTTGTGGATATTATAAGGCTCACTAATTTTTGGCAGGAATAGAGCCATATAACTGTAAAAGTTGTTGGTCATGCCCCAAGCAGGGGAGTGTTGACATGCCATTGTCTACATATTTTGTGCCATTTTGAGCCAAACACTGCAAACTATTTGTGGAGTTTTTGTCAGATTTGATCAGTGATTCCAAATCTGTTTTTGAAACAGTAATTTGAGCTTTTCACATTTGTCAGGTCACATTACACAGGTGTCGAGGAGAGTGAAAAACATCACCCCTTACGGTAGTAAAAACCACATGTATACAAAGTAGAAACACTTTTTACACATTAACTTATACTACACATATACACACACTATACATACTCTCTATTTGCAACAGTTTAAATCTGTTTAAATGTACAAGTTTGATATAATCTACATAGGTACAAAAGTCTAAGTCTAAACTAAAAAGTTTACAAAAGACACTGGATGAGTGTGAGTTCAGGTGTAGTGTGAAGTCTTTGTGGGTGCTGTGTGACTGAGCATAGGGGTTCCAGTAGTAAGTGCAGGCAGAGTGTGTTTGTATGGGGTGGAGGCGTGATGATACAGATAAGATAGTATGCGGACATGGATATTCTCTCCATGTCTGTGTCCAGATACTACAGCTTCCTCTTACCTCCCAAAACCACACACTGTAGGTCAGGGGTGGAGAGCTCCAGTTTTGTGCTTTTCCAGCTCACCTGATTCAACTCACCTGTTAATTGCCAGACTTAGCAGAACTGGTAGAGCAGGGAAAACAGCAAGCTGTACTGGACTCCGACCTTCAGTTCCCCACCCCTACTCTTGGGGAATTGTTTATTTTACATGGCCCCCTTGGCCCCATTAAGTAAATGGGTATGTGGTACCCAGCAATGGAGTGCTGCCCTCTTCAGAGGGTATTTCTGCCTTGTGTCTAATGAATCCAATTAGACTCTAACCAGAAAGAAGGCAAACTCATCATGCCTAAGAAATAAAAATAACTATACACTTAAAAAAAGGATTATCTTATCTTATCATTATTGGTCAACTATCGGTCAAATTCAATTTCTAAAAATGTTGAAGTTTTCATAAAATGTATGTAATCCCGATAGTAACACACACCACCTCAGATATGAGAGAGAGAGGGGTAGAGGTCCCCATTCAGGAAAGAACACCATCCTAAGTTACCCATAAACGTATCTGAGCAAGACTTCTCTCGCTACATCTCCGACTAGTGTAAATATCTATGGATATGGAAATATCCAAGACAGCCATCTGAATACATTAAAGCAATGTTGACAGGCAAATATGTTTAATTATCATGCAGTCCCCATTTGATGGTGAAAGTCTATTTAAAAAAGGCTACCGACATCTACTGCTTTAACTTTAAATGGGTAAAAGTGTGACAAAAATACAGAGAAAAAGCTGTATATACATAGACACTTTCCTACTCCCCCCCCTCCTCTCAAACGGAGGGGAGGCAATGCCTCTGCAATCCTTGTGTCAAGCATGACAAAAGCCATAGTAGTGGAACTGCACAGAACATCCTGAAAACAGCAGAGACAGTAAAACCATATTTAACAGTGACAGAGGGGGTTGTAAAGCACTGGGTAGCTTCAGCAGCCAGAAACACTGCACAGGTTTCTGTATGCGTATAGAAAGACCTTTCTAAAAACATCCCTTTTAACATCTCTGTCTGCTGTTTAAGAGCCAGAATGAAAGTTAGGATGTCCTTTTGACCCAAAAGTCTATTATCAATGTTCACAAGTCATCTTTTACAAGGTTTAAAAAGAGCCACAACTCAGGAGCCAGAATGAGAGTTTTTATGACGTCTTTGTTAGAAGTTTACCAAACTCCCATGATCTTAGCAAGGTTCAACTGAAGCAATGATTGCATTATATTACACACACACACGCACACACACTTCACATTAGCTTTATTTAACACAAATCTTTATAAATACAATATCAAGCTATATAAAAAGCAGTAGAACTCGAGAGTGAGTGCGTTATTGTGAAATAGCTGTGACGGCTGTGATAAAGCGCATTTCATCACAACTATGCTGTTATTTTATTATAACACACTTCCTCTTGAGTTCTACTGCTTTTATATCTAAATATATTATATATATTATATATATATATATTGACATATACAGCACCCGCCTCACTTGGAAAGCCCTCTGCATGGCAGGGGACCCTACCCACCTGCTACTACACAACTTCTTCAGCCTGCTGCCATCAGGGTGGAGACTGCGGAGTTTCCAGGCTAGAACCAGCAGACTGAGAGACAGCTTGGTCCATCAGGCAGTCAGGATGCTCAGCTCTCTCCCTGCCCTTCCTCCTCTTCCAATTTCACCCCCTTAACATACAAACTTTGTATCCTGTACACAAACACACAACTTAGAACTCTGCATGATCAAAAACTGGTTATGCACAGATCACTATAAGAGACTTCAGGCTCTGTTTTGCACTACTGTTAGTCTTTGCACTGACCATACCCAGATATATATGTCACTTTGCTTTTTATGTCATTTCAGGGAGCTCTATATATATACTTTATATTTATACACTTTATAAGGACATTGCTGCATTGCTGCATACACAAGTTTACTTCTGATGTCAATGTCAGGGACCTCTATTTATTTATTTATTTATTTATTTATTTATACAAACACTTTAGTAGTGGAATACCTTTTCTTCCATAGTGTTATGTAATGTTTAATGTTTATGTAAATGTTTGATGTTTATTATTGCACCATGGGTCTAAGAGTACAACAGTTATAATCCTGTGTATGTCCTGTACATATTGCACTTTGAATTTGATTTGTACGTTATATATCCTCGCTGTCCAGTGAAAAACATGTGTCTCCAAAAGGGTGACTTTACAGGAGAAAACAAAAGGGCTCTGAGATTTGAATGGACATTAATGTAAAATAAGAGTTTATTCCAAGTCATTTCTATTGGTCTATTCATCTAGAAATATTTACACAGTGCACAGAGCAGCTACAGGGTTCAAACCATGGAGAAAACTAAAAAGAGACAAAAATAGAGATAAATGGTTTTCATTGGATATCTGCAATATAGCCACCGTTGCTGTTGGAACAGGGAAATGACAAAAACCTTCAATTATCCAAGTTAATGTGAAAAATACCGTAAAAAGTGAAATTACTTTTTTGGATGATTTAAGTTGGTTCGTTCATCATGAAACGTTCAATCATCCGCCTGAAACAAACATCTTAGACCAGCATGAATTCCATGTTTATCTAAAGTTGTCTGATTTGTTGGTGTTTTTTGAGATTTGTAAGAAACTAAAAAACATAAAAATGGAAAATATCACACTGAAACACAGCTGCACACTCTTTTAGCAGCAGGAAGAAAGGCTTAAATAACCCACTGTCCAGCGATCAGCTCATCATACAGCAGCCCTGGCTAGTCTACATGGATTCAAAGGCAATTTTCTTAACAGAGACAGAGAGGATTGTAAGCCACTGGGTAGCTTCAGGAAGGACCTTTCCAAAAGACTATTCCTCCTCCCATTCCTTTTACCCCTTTTATCATCCCCACCCCCCTTTGTCATCATACAGCAGCCCCAGCTGGTCTACATGAATTCAATGGCATTTTTCTTCCTTCAAATGTTTCTTCAAAACCCTCTAAAGTGTTTTTTGTTTTTTTGTTTTTTTTAACTAAAAGTTCTTTTCCTTTTGCTTTTCAGAATTAGGTTCCTTTACACCATGTCATGCAGGGAAGGCAAGCTCAAACATCTCCACCAAGAGGGTGCTGTTACACTCAACTAGTACCATGTGAGTTATTAAAAAAGAAAGAAAAAGTCATAATGAACATTAACAGCAGCAGAATCTCACAAACACACATTTGCTCACGTCCATTTGAAACAAACATGGTAGGTGTAGTGATCTTAATTTAGGCTGTAATGTAATCCAACTAGGAAAAGTAATTAATCAGATTACAGGACCATTTAGAAAAAATAATTAAAATAGTGTTATTTTTTATTTTTTATTAATTTTATATTTTTTATTTTTAATTTTAAATATTCTTGTAATCTGAATAGTCACTTTTTTCACTATGACTCTAATGGATTACAGGTACTGTTTCTTTGCATCCTGATTACGTAACACTATCACCTGTATTCCATTACAAACTAACCCTTTGTGCGTCTCAGGACTCTGCGACCATGCTCTGTAAAGTTGCTGTGGTTTCTAAACACTTCCACTTTTCAATGCCACCATTTACAGTTGATGATGACTGGTAACTGACTTGCTGCAATGGTGGCATGCTATTACAGTATCAGGCTGGAATTTAGAACCCTCTTTAGAACCCACCCATTCTTTCACTACTATGTGCGATATGGTTGGGTGCTTAACACAAGTGGCAATGGGCCTGAATAAAACACCTGTCTCTACAGTTTGTACAGTCTCTTAGTATTTGTAGGGTACGCCTGATGATTTTCAAAACTAGCCTCATTAGCTTTGTTTGCTAATGTGAACTGCATGCATTGGTGAGGATGTCCCTGCTGTCCCAAAGTTAAGTAGTGCAGTAAGTAGCATATCGAGCCCAGAACAGCCGCGATATAGATGTTATTTTCCCAATTACAGTCAGTTGGATCATCATAATGACGTTTAAGTTATTTTAATGTAAAAATCCAAATGCTGATGACACTAAAGTGCTAAAGAAAACAAGCCATGTTTAAAGACATGGGCGTTTGATCTTCATTTGAACAATATTAAGAGATGGAGGTTATATAACTAAATACATACATCTCATGATGAAATGCCTTTAAACAGCATGTGTAAAATGTAATTAATAGAAATGCAATTTTTTTTTGTGAGGACAAAGTTAGAACACTCCCACATTTAGAATCACTTTAACCTCCTAAATGGCTAAATCAGCTGCAGATAACAAGAACATGGTTAGAGAGGATTTTGGAGAAGCTTATTTCATTTAAACCTAATATGGTTTGCTTTTGATTGTTGAAGTGAGCGGTTTCACCATGCCAAGAAGCTGAGATCTCTCTGAGGCCTTCAGGAAGAAGACTATAGAGGCATACAAGTCTGGTAATGGATTTAAAAATGGATCTCAGAACAATTAGAAATCACTCACTTTAAGGTTTTCAAAGGTTGACTGTACATCTGAGTGTTTAATAGCTACTTCTCCTTCCACCACTATCTGTGGCTGACATCAGTTAGTCAGCAAAAGCTTGGGTGTCTGAGTGTAAAATGGCCTGAGGGCTGTGAGGATGAATTTCCGTACAGTATTTTACTGAGTCGTTTACTGTATTCCTGTGGTTTGCGATGGAAATCTTGCAGACGTCATGTGGTGGCATTATGTAACTGGGTAGGTAGGAGAGTTAGAGTGTCTCCTGGGTACTGAATGGGATAACTTTAGAAGAAAAAAAAAAGGCATAATCAGATAAGCAGCTTCTTTCATCTAGCTCTCATGCCACAGATATGCAAACAGTAAGGATTATACTGTATATGAGGCCTTCGGGCCTAACACACATGCAGATACTCATAAACTGGTGCCTGATGCCCTTAAAAATGGGGCAAGGGTGGGACAGGGAGGGTGTATGCTAGCTTCCCACATCCTCACATCATTCCATGTCCTTACTTCCATGTCTTAAAATCAATTTGTAAGCTATATAAAATGAATTCTGATACATCTCAAATCTGATACAGAGGCAGGATTGCTATTTGATGTGCTTACAACAGCTGTCTTTGCTTTGTTATCTGACTCTCTCATTATCCTCCCTCTCTCTACCTTGTATGCTATCCCCCTGCTGGTCTGTGAAATGTAGAAGCAGGAAAACGATTAAAAGATTATTACTACAAAAAAACAACAAAAAAAAATTTACAGCCTTTGCTTTTGACACTTGTCGACTGCTTTCTGGCTACTTTTCCTTGAAACGACAATAAAAAATAAATATCCAGTCCAAGTCAACTGTCAGCTAGTTTTTGCTGTGGCTGCATCTGTTTACTTTGATGCTTAAAGGACGACAGCTGTGTTTCTTTGCGACGCAAACGCTGTCTTTTTTTTCTGAAGGCTTATGCTGCCATGACTTGAAACACTAAAAACAAAACAGCAGATTATATTCTACAACTGCAGTCTGCATCTGTTGCTGTTTGCGATAAACAAATGCTCCCACTTTAGAGGATTCCCTGACATGTCTTATTAGTACAAAGGAGACCACCGTTAGCTTAGACAGCTTTTCAGAGAGACACATAAAGCATCAGCACTGCACAAGGCACGAGCATGAGATGGCCCACCATAACAATTACCGCTAACTTACGTCTGCGCAGATGGCTGGCATTAACGAACAAGCGCTCTGTCAGAGAGCGCCCTCATTGTTTACATCCCCATTCATTATGAGCAGGCCGTCTAGCTGGAAAAAAAGTCACACAGAAGTAATGAAAGGAGAAGGTTCGAAACACTCTCACCATGTGTGCTCTGTTGCAATAAGCTTCAAAGAGAGGTTGAACATAGATTTGCCCCATGATGATCCTATGATGACTCCTTTAGCAACTTCATTAATGTTAAACAATGTGATTTTAGGAACATATGTACAGCTCTGTGTAATACCCTGCGGACAGATACATTGAGAGACATAGACAGAAAAAAGACAAAAGACAAAAAGATAGGACACATTACTGTTTATATGTAGACAGACAGAGACAGGCACTACTATTCATCTGGTTGCTATCCACTCAGTAGTGTTGTGTATGGACTAGTGGGTTGTCTTGCTCTCTAGACAGGACACTGCTGCTCATATGGTTGCTATCTACTTAGTAGTGTAGTGTAGTGTCGTGTGTACTGTAGTGCAGTGTGTAGTAGTGTCTTGTTTGACCGTCTAGACAGGACACGACTGCTTATATGGTTGATAGCTGCTCTAGATAGACAGACAGACAGAGAGACAGATAGAAATGACATACTCTACCGTTGTAATGGTAGCCATCTACTCACTAGTGTAGTGTCATGTGTAGACAGACAGGACACTACTGCTCATATGGTTGCTGTCTGCTCTATCTATCTAGACATATAGACAGACACAGACAGAGATCACACACTACTGCTCATATGGATGCTGTCTACTGTGTCTGTCTGTCTGTCTGTCTACTCTATCTAGATAGACAGACACACAGACATCCAGACAGATATATAGACAGCAACAGACAGGTCTTTTTACACTGACTTCTACTGAATGTTTGTATTAGCATTTTGATAGGCAAGGCTTTGTTCCAGGTTTGGTCGGCCTAGCCGTTTTTGGTTCAGCAGCTGGTTCCCCAGCTCTCTTCTCCCCTTTCTGAGTAGTCTCAGCACGGCTCTCGCACATCCTTAGTTCCCCCCTTGTTTTCCCCCAGGCACTGCCTGTAGGTTTTGTTAGTATTCCCCCTGTTTCCCTGCCCTGCTCACCCAGCTCAGCTCCCAGAGCCCCCGGTCCCAGGTGTGCTTTGTGTTCGCCCTCTAGTTTGTCGAGTTTACATTGTTTACCTATTTATTCCCATTAGTTGGTTCTTTGTTTGCTTTGGTTTGCTCTTTGCATAATTTTCTATTGTGTTATTAAAGTACTTGCATTGGACCCATCTCTGCGAGTGTTCATCCCTCTGTGTCTGGCCTAACCCACCATGACATTTGTAACAAAATATCGTTTAAAAAAAGAATCAGCATTTACATAAAAAATGAATTTGTACTCAAATGTTTCCCAAAATTTAGGGTATTTTTAGATGTCCAGTTTTGTGACTACAGTTATAGCAATGAAAATTAATTAATTAACATTATATAAACATTATTAAAAGCACAGGAGAAACCAGTGAGCTTGGTACCATGATATAAGCCACGGAACAGCACCACATGTAATGATAAAGAAAAAGCCCTGTCTAGATCTAAAAAAAAAACGCTTTTCAAGATACGTAGATTGGTCAATGACTACTGTTGTTAGAAAACTTTATGAACAGAAGTACATGGACTACACTGCTGGAACTGAACAAGAGCCTCATTCAACGACAACTCCTGAGCACTAAAGTTAAAGAATGGTCTGTCGTCATTTATAACTCTTGCTACCAAGTTCCCAACTGTATTTGGAAGCAACATCAGTCCAAGAACTGTTCATCAAACTCGAGATGACAATGCCAAGCACTGGCTAGAGTGATGTAAGGAACACCAGCATTGCTGTCTGAAGCAGTGGAAATGCGTCCTCTAGAGTGATGAATCATGATTCACCATCTGACACTCTGACAGATGACTCTGGGTTTGGCAGATGCCAGAGGAACGGTTCTGGCATAAATGTATATCACCAACTGTAAACTTTTAAAAGTTTTTCATGAGTTGGAATGGGCTGGGCAATAATGTTACTGCTAAAGTTCTTCTTGAGAACTGTGCTTCTAACTTTGTGACAACAGTTATGGGAAAGACATGGCTTGCAAAGTTTGGATTGAAAGAGCTTGACTGCACTGATACATGCTCCCTTGGATGTTTTTATTCGACCCTTTTATTGCCTTTATTATTTTTTTAATGGAATCATGGGCATTATATTTAGGCTGCATGAAAAGCTTTTTACATTATTAAGAGAATAATACAAAACAAACAAACAAAGATCCATCATTCAAAAACAGAAGGAATATTGTGGATGGGCAGATGGATGGATGATTGAATGGGTACACAGCACACCATGCTACACCAACAACAGTCCTTGGGCAAGACTCCTAAATCCACACTCACCTACCTGTGTACCAGGATGTAAATGCAAGTGGCTAAAAAAAAAATCTAAATCAGTTTCACTTAAATGCTAGAACATATGGATGCAATATTTAGGTTTCTTTTGGCTATTAAGTGCATTGCACAGAAAAAGATTTACTGGACCACTATGTGACTGTGTAGCAGTCAAGATTATTGACTTCTAGCGGGCGAGGCTGGGCGAGGCCGGTAGTTGCTGCAAGAGCAATGCTAATGTTGCAATAGAAATACTAACACTGCAACTGCTGTCCTCACCAGAATTGCTAACACTGTGGTTGTCACAAGCCATGTCCATGAGCTCCTGGGCCTTTCACATATAAAAAAGTAAATATGTGGTCTACATCTTAAGGCTCTGGGGTCAAGGCTTGAGTCCTTTACCTGGCAGGGTCACTTGAAATGGTACGTGAAACATAATAAAAGCCATTTTATGCTACAGCACCTTTTTTACAATAAGAAGATATTTTGGTCCCAAACTCCACATTGTTGAAAGCCATTGATTATTCTATGCAGCCAATGGCGGTCCGGCCAAACTAGGCTTGTTATGGTTAAACTCTTCTATTGCTTTTGCTTTTATTAAAGATTCATCCTGCACTTTCTGCTTTGAGGAGCCTCCACTGACTCACATGCAGATACACACACACACACACACACACAAGCTCATTCGCTCGTCCATGAAGCTCATTAATTTCTTGAGAGATACTGTATTTCCGAGGAGGTGTAGAGAAACGCTTTGTTGCTAGGAAACACATTTTGGTGAGGAAAACCCTCAGTGTCCCTGTGCTTGGATCCCACTCAAAATAATCTCAAAGAGAACTCCAGACAGGCAGTAGTCTAGACTACAGAGGAAGACTGACGAGATTTTACTTGTCATCATACCATCAAAATGTTGTGGTTTCATGCGCTTGCTTTATCTGCTGCTGTGTAACGAGAAGTCCTACGTAACCAGATGACAAATCAAAGGTCATTATAAAGGAGACGATGTGCTAATGGACAGCTTGGTGATGCAGGCCAATGACTAAACCCACAAAGCCTTTGCAAATGGCCCAGGCTTATTAACAGTAAAGACAGCAGGTTGCCCATTGTATTGCATCGGCTGATTTCCCAGCGGTCTTTGAGATTGGCGGTTCAGTTCCCAGCAGTGTTCACTTGGAGATAGTGATACATGGAGCTGTGTCACTTTTAAATTCCCTCTGCCTTTATTACAAAAAAAGTCATGTGTAGATGCACTGCTGACATAAAATACCTGCCTTACTCTATTCAGGTTACATGAAAGCTGGGAGAAAAAATAGTTTAGGGTTTTCTGTTAGAAATTCTATATTCATTATATACATCTATTCATTATATACATATATATATATAATTTTGATGCCAAAATTTGACCTATTCCCAGATCAGCAAATATGACGAATATGACCTAAGAACTGAACTCTACACCAGCCTCTATGCCTCCATGTCCAACCTACAACTCAATGATCAAACAAGCTTGAAATTTTACTTTGCTGTTTTTAATTCTGACCCTGTGAACCAACCCTGTGGCATATGAGAAGACTGAACAGCCAGATGAGATAATGAATAGCATTCCTACCTATTTCAGATTTATTCTGCATTTCACTGTTTACATACGTGCTAACACACAAGATAAGCAACTGATCGGATTTCAGAAAGATTTTGGCCTGGTCCTCCTGTCCACTTTGTATGAGCGCTGACTTCTACCAGAGTGCCTGTCATTATTACAGTTGTAGGTCTGGCCTTGAGTATAACCTTAAACTGGCACAGGCACTAACAGTTTCATTTTTGTTACACTTTGGTACAACACTACACTTGATGCATAAGCAGCCGTAATCCTGTATGTACATTTTATTTATAATGTGGAGGTTCTGTTACAGTAGGTAGTGCAGGGAAAGCATCAACCTTAGACTACTTTTGTAATCTTTCAAGAATTTAAAGCTTTATTTCTGGAATATGCAGAGGATTCCATACTGAAACAAACCCAGCAAGCATGCCAGGGACTCTTTGTCAGGTAAACGGTAATCTATTAATAACAGTGATCCCAGCGGCCTGACCACAAACAGTTGGATTGCTATCACTGCTGCCTCCAACCTCAGACATGGGAATCATCAACTATTAGGTGGTCACACTTGTGGCAAAAGTGTGAATACCTGCTAATAGTTCAACAACTATAAATCCCCTAAAACCACCTGAGAGTAAGGGCCTGTTCCAATTCTCAATTCTCAATTCTACGCCCTTCTCTGAAGTGTTATAGTGTTGTTGAAGGGCGGGCAAAAGGGGCTTAAGGCATTGGAGAGTTTAGAGCAGAATTGGTATACATTTCACATCACGTCCCTTCAGCTGGATACATCACTGCTGCCTAAGTGCCAAATTGCCACAATGGGTTTAACAGTTGCTGCTATTTACACAGTGCTGGTTGCAAAATGCATAAAAGGTCAGCCGCAGAAAATCATTTCAAGGATAATGAACGTTTCCTTGCTTTATTTTGCATTGCTGTGGAGTCTCTTGTCCCTCCAGCTCCATGAATTTGCTTATTTCACTAATACAGATGTTTACTTTCATTCAAATGCTTGAACAGAAATGTGCAGAATGTTGTTCAAACAATTTGTCCCAATTCACTCACTCATGCCGGCATTTTAGTGACGCGTGAACCTTTGATTTTCTGCTCTATATTTGATAAAACTAAGCAATCTTTTCTGTCGCTATAAAGACACAAATACATTGGACAAATTTCAAGGACAATACCTTTCCGTTTAACATTAATGTAACAAGAACATGATAATTCTCCATACTTTTTTAAAGCCAAAACACCAGGAAGTGAGCTATTTGCTCTGGAAGCTGTGAAAGCACTTATGAAGCTTTTTATTTTTTGATATTAACGGAAAACCTGTTTTCTATTATCATGAACTGTCATAACTAATCTAACAGCTCTAATGCACGTTTATATCACTACAGCAAGTTGACCAGTGCTTTTTCTCTTCAGAATTTCCAGGTACATGACCTGCTAAACCATTTCAATCTTGCTCAAGAAAACTCCACTCATGCTTTATAGATTTCCGGCCTTTTTTTGTAAGGAATCTCACAAGACTGCAGTGAAGCATGGATAACTGCTTTCACGAAAGTATGATCTGATGCAGACTTAACTTAATCTATTACATCCAAACTTAATTCAATAATAATAATGAAAGACACTCCTTTAGAAGTCTGCACTCATACAAAAGTGTACAGGAGGACCAGGCCAAAATACATGTCACTGAACATTGTCTGGAGTTCAGCTAAATCCGTCATTAAGAAATGGAAGTAATATGCTGGGCGTGCGGGCAGATGACTGGATGAATAGATGAATACACAGCACACCACACTACACCAACAAAGTAATTGAGCAAGACTCATAAAGCTTATGAAGCTCTGATATTAACAGAAAACCTGTTTTCTATTATCATAAACTGTCATAACTAATGTGACCAGTGCTTTTTCTCTTCAGAATTTCCAGGTACATGACCTGCAAAGTGGGGTCTGATGCAGACTCAACTTAACTTATTACACCCACTTCATTGGGTGTTCAACTTCATTGAACCTAAATGTACGCTAAACGTAACCTAACCCCTAACTTAACTATGACCTAAACCTAACCGAACCCTATCACTAATCCTAACTCTGAATATAACCATGACAGAGTGTCAAATTCTTACAATTTCTGCAGGAGTTTCTGTCCATGAAAGCTCTGTAATGAAGAAAAGCAGAAGGCTGTAGTGCTGCTGTTTCTCAGTTCTTCTTCGAGAACTTGACTGGCTGGGTTTGGTGTGTTTGGCAGAATAGCGTGAGAGCTCCTTGTGGCTCATAAAATATGTACAAAATATTGGACGGGAGGCCCTGGAATGTGTTTGTACAAATGTTATGAATTTCTTGGGGTGCACTTTAGTGATATATGTACGTGTTTTATTGTTGTATTGTGAGCACCCTTGTTGGGGAAATGTAAATAAATGGGACCTTGTACAGTGAGCATGTGCAAACAAGGGGTGCGAGGGTGCATGGGCAAGTAATGGGACAGGGCCTACCTACCGTGTCAAAATAAAAGTCACTACCACAAGTAAGAAATGCTAAAACAACTCACAGTAATGATGTTTTCAGCACACATTTGGTTGTGCCACTGTCTAGCCGAAGCCTCTCAATAGCACATCTTTTGACAATCTTCTGCAAAATCCACCAAATTTACAACAGTGCAGCCAGTATTTAGCTTTCATTACAATTCAAAGTGCCCAACGTCACAGTTGGTGGAGCTTGAAGGTGGAGGCATACGTAAGAACAGGTAATTTAACAGAAAACTAAACAGGAACCAATTTGATCAAAAACTAGATACAAAAACAAACAGACAGCAATCAAAAAGCTAAGGAATTATATATATATATATATATATATATATATATATATATATATATATATATATATATAGCCCTTATCTGTTTATATTTGAAAGTCATTAATAGTCATTAATAATGCTTTACATAAATGTAGCTACCAGAAGGGTATTAGTGGATCTTGGAGAACAGCTTAGTTAATGTTTTAATTCTCAAGACAGAGTGCAGGTTCCCTTTTATCATTATGACTTTCGCAAAAGAAAGCATAAAGAGCTACCCCAAACCAGAGCTACGACTAAGCCCATGAAACACCGATAACGAGAGCAATAAAACTGTAATGATCTCTGTGACTCATACAGTATCTCTCTTAATAAAAGATAATATGCACAGAGGGGAACTAGTCCCCATTTTAGAAGAATATTAAGTTACTTATCATTTATAAGCATACCACATATTATTTTGCATTATGTAGTATATGCAGTTAAATGTGAACTTTGGGAAGCCTTGGGCAAAGGACAAATTTTGACCTTTTTTTAAAAAGAAGTAGTACACACAGAATCTGTAGCCAGTCAAACACAGAAACAGGGACAGACCCCCTGGCAGAAATCGCAGCTTGTGAGCACTTTTTAAAGCCAACCGAAAGTCGTTTAAATCTTGTCGATCTCAGATTTTCTACGATATCTAATATCATAAGATTGCGAGGTCCATACAACAAGCTTCAGTCTGTGTCTCCTTAGGTAGTTTATTGTGGAATTTGAGGCATGTTTTGGCTCATTATCCTGTTGTAGAAGCAGTCCTTATGTCAGCTTCAGCATTTTTTAACAGATGGTTTGATATTTATGTTCAAGGTTTGCTGGTATTTTGTGGAATCCATTGTTCTCGCTACCCATGAAACATTGCCAAATGCCATCTCTACTTATTGTGCCCAAAGACTTTATATCCATTTTTTTAAGAACTAAGCCTAGAAGTTGGAATCTGAGCATAGCTTTATATTTATTTATTTATTTATAGCTGCCAAATTGCAATGTAATACACACATACATTGTCTGTGAATTATCTATAACTTCTGTTTCATATCATCAGATTCACAATGAACACTAGCACTCATAACATGGGAACATGCATATTAGACAGCTTGCTCAAAACACAACAGACAACAACATTCTCCAACATTTTTACTTAAAGAAATAACATAAGCATATAGAATAAAACAATTTGAACGAATAAGCTCAACTAATTAAGTTCTGATAAGGAGGCATTCCCCTTTTGATGAGCATTTGCAGGTTTTTATCCTGACCCATTAACCCTTCACCCAATGCTTTTTGGAGGTCTGAAGTCAAACATTTCGAAGCGTTTCAGACATTGCACTGGAAAGCCTCTTGAAAAACAGCAAGCACTATGTTGTCTTTAAAGCCAAATCTCTGCTCTGATTAGATTTGCTCAATGGTGTCATTTATCATCAGATTTTTTACAAAATAATTTGAGCAAAGGTTACCCTCATTATTTCTTTATCTTTATTTTATTTCTAATCAGTCTCCACATCTCTCCTTTAGAGTAGTCGTAAATGTCTTGTTGGCCTCCCTTACTAGTCTCCATTTCACAAACTGTGAGACTACTAGCATCAGTTGCCTGAAACTCTTTACTTTAAAGGGGGTAAATATCACTTTTTTAACATTACATATTTTTGAATTTATATTACTAAGTAGAAACCTGTTTAACTTTGACATGAAATATATTGTTTGTAAATTATTGTAAAATTATATTGTTCATGATTCCATTTATAAAAGCAATAAAAAAAGCCAAACAACCAAGGGGGTGAATACTTTTTATGGGCACTGTAATTCTAGGTTGAGCCAAATGAGCTTTCTAAGCTAAATGTGTGAACACATATACATTGAAATAAAAGGACGTTAAACGTTGGGAACTTTTTGACTACAAAGAAAAGCTGAAATCAGAACAATAGAATTGACATCTTTTCTGAATGTATATGGGGGAGGGGGGAGATGATTTTAAGCTCATCGACTGTTTTGCAGTATTTGTAAGACTGCGTTACAACTCATACTGAGGCTGTACCTTAGCCTTGGCCTATTAGTAAGTTGTCTAACTAACATAGTAGGGGAATCTCTATGACTTTCACACACACCTCAGTAATAACTGAGGCAGTGGTGGCTCAGCGGTTAAAGCGCCGGGCAAGCAAGGCCCTTTACCCTCTCTGCTCCCCGGGTGCTGGAGTCTGAATACAGTCAAAATTCACAGATAATGTAGCTATAAGCTTATACGCTTATAAATGATGTTGCATATCTTGTAAGGTAGCTATACGAACAGGAGAAGTTTTACTTGAACTTGTCGACCAAAATAAAAAATACATTTCACCCTCTAGTCTCTAGGTTGTGTCCCGCTCTCCACCCCAGTACCAGACAGGGGGGCTCTCAAGAGTGATACATATGGAATATGAGCCAACCCACTGGCTCTGTTCCCAGGGCACGACTGAGCTGAAATGGATCTTGAAGAATAGCAGAGGCAAAATGAAATATACGCTGACCAAGAGAACACTTGTACAGTCTGAGACCAAAGGGCTCTGGCCTTCCCTTACAGGTCCATCTGTGCACATGCCTAGAGATGGGAGTTTGAGAGAGAATGAGAAAGGAGAAGAGTAGAGTATAGAATTCGCCTTCAAGGGGCTCCAACACTCACTCATCCTCTGATGCACATAGACACACACACACACACACAGACACTTCCATCAGTTTTGTTAGTGTCAGCGGACTCCATGCTTCAGTATATAACTATGTATGTGTGCTCTTTTTTGTGCTGTTTCTCCTTCCTCTCTTTCTATTGCCATGTCTCTCTCTCTCTCTCTCTCTCTCACTCTCTCTCTCAGCCTAACATTCATTTTTCTTGTTCTACCTCCTGCCCCCCTCCCCCTGTTTTTTACTTTCCCCATACGTCATCTTTCTGTCCCATCCACTTGAGAGCAGATATGTGTTTCAGTAGCGCTTACTGTCAATGCTCTGTAATTTCGCTGCCGTTAAGCTGTCACTGCCTGTGCCCATGTCTTGGGTTAACTCATGTTAAGGATTCTCGCACAGACAGGAGGCGCTGTGAAGTGTCTCCCGGACATGAAGCGCACGCTTACCTGAATTATGCCTGACAGATATATTGATGCTCCACGCCATTTTATAGGCAACTAAAGGGAGGAGTGTCAGATACGCCATTTCCTTCAGTGCCTAAACCAGCTTACACCATTTTACTGGTCCTACACATAAGACTGGACAGAAATGGGACTTGTGCCTCAGAAATCCCAGGTTGAAACTCTTTGATTGTTTGAATGACTGAAATTGATTGACACAGCAAAGCATGAACATATGTTAAAGATACCATATCAGTAGTGGCAGTAGTGACTAGGCCCATTGGGGTTAGGCTCATAACTTTTGTCACTGGCACTGGCAATATTTACATTATATGTATATATATGATATATATAATATGACTGCTTAAACTGTCTACTGTTCCTTTAGTATTAAAACTGCATGAACAAATATAATAGTTTAACAATAAAAATATATATATTTTAAATGATTTAATAATGAAACAAAATAACATAAATATTAGTTGCCATCCCAAAGTGCTGACCAATCCAAACAGCAATGTAACCAATGGCCATAACTATAAGGCAATTGCTAAGCTTTTTGCTTATACAAATGAAGTCCCTTGTGATTAGGGCTGTGTATTGGCAAGAACTGAGCAATATGATAAACATCTCGATACAGGGGGGCATGATATATTGAGATATATTGCAATACTGTAAGCAAGACCATATACTGCAATTTTTTTTTTCAAATTAAATGGAAAACTGTCATAGTATAAAAACACACCAAATATCAAACTATCCTAAAATGCAAGTAAAAGGTTGAAGAACATTTTACCTAAAACTACTATCTAGGTGAACCAGATGAACCACTGTCTGCCACCAATCTTTACATGTAAACTATTAAAAACTGTTTTTGAGAATCGATACAGCATTGCAAAACATTACATCAGGGCACTTCAAGAAATTTATAATTTTTTACACCTGTACTGGAAATGCCACAGTTATCCATACACTCTTTCTGGGTGGGAAACATACAAGACATAGTCAAAGCACAAAAGTAACCAATCACTCCACAATAATGACCAATAACTTCAGACCAGTTATCTGACTTTTAAAATGGTTAGCTATATATGAAGGCAAAAAAAATGCTACAAGAAAAGAATATCTACTATCATATGCTTGTATATTTCCTGTGAAGTGATAGATTCTTCAGGTCCAACTTTTATATATCCCGGTTTTAAATGTTGATGCGAAGAAATGCCTGATACAGTAGAGAAGCATCTCGTTATCTATTTGTCCTGGTCAGGGTCAGAGTGGGCAACATGCTCTCCTATAGAAATGACTATAAAGGTTGATTGTTTCAGTCCAAACATATGAGGTATTTAGTTGTGTTTTTTCTTAGTTTGTCCACTAGTAGCACTGTTAATCAAAATACACAAACACAAACTCACCTGGAAGAAGAAAAGAAATGACTGGAGAAACAGTATGGACTGTTTGGATCTGTGGATCATGGATCATTTCAGTGGGGTTAAGGTTAGAATAAGGGTCTAGAATAAGGGTTAAGATTAGGTTTAGTTGTAGATCATAAGACAATAAAATTACATTACACAGTTTTATAGTTTATGCTTCATTAAAGTAACGCTGGTTTTAAAGAGCTGACTCTCTGTTGTGAGTCGACTGTAACAGGAGCCCCCTGTGGTCTTTCCTTTTTGCTAGAAGTCGTGTCCACGAAACATTAAAATAGGTTGTTTTACAACACTAAACAAACGACCACTGAAGACATTTTCATGGTGAGATTAAGTTTAATTTAGTAAAGTTAATCCATTTAGTATAGAAAAACCCACATGGACACGGAAACACACACAAATTTGCAATACAAATGAAATCCACTTTACATTTACATTACATTTATGGCATTTAGCAGACGTTCTTATCCAGAGCGACTTACAAAGTGCTTTGCTATTTACCCAAGAAAAGCCTTAGCTAGTTAGAATAGACTAATAATACAAAAGATACCACCAAGCCTAGACATTGCTAAACACAATACAATAAGGCGTCCATAGAACTATTCGTCCAAGTACTCTCTGAAGAGGTGGGTCTTCAGTCTGCGTTTGAAGACCGCGAGCGACTCGGCCGTTCGGACACCCAGGGGCAGCTCGTTCCACCACTTTGGTGCCAGGACAGAAAAAAGCCTGGACGCTTGTCTTCCGCGGATTTTGAGGGATGGCGGGTCAAGCCGAGCCGTACTTGAAGCTCGAAGGGCTCTTGGTGCGGATCGGCTTTTGACCATTGCCATCAGATATGGAGGGGCTGGTCCATTCTTGGCTTTGTAGGCCAGCGTCAGGGTTTTAAATCTGATGCGGAAAGCAGCTACAGGAAGCCAGTGAAGAGAACGCAGCAGTGGAGTGACATGGCTAAATTTTGGGACATTGAAGACGACCCGTGCTGCTGCATTCTGGATGAGTTGCAGGGGCCTGATGGTGCGCAGAGGGAGACCAGCCAGAAGAGAGTTGCAGTAGTCAAGTCTGGAAGTGACGAGAGACTGAACAAGCACCTGAGCCACCATCCAAGACGAGACGTCGGTAAGGCATGCTGAGATGCGGGCAGAAACCTGTGTGTCGGACGGTGGGAAAGAGAGCATGAGTTGAGTGTCATCGGCGTAACAGTGGTAAGAGAATCCATGGGAGGATATCACTTTGCCAAGAGAGTGAGTGTACAGTGAGAAAAGAAGAGGACCAAGAACTGAGCCTTGTGGAACGCCAGTGGAGAGACTACAAGGAACGGACAGGTCGCCCTGCCATGTTACCTGGTATGAGCGTCCCTGCAGGTATGATGCAAACCATTGCCATGCAGAGCCGGTAATTCCAAGACCGGCAAGGATAGACAGGAGGATCTTGTGGTCCACTGTGTCAAAAGCTGCAGAGAGGTCAAGAAGGATCAGAACCGAGGACAGTCTGGCAGCTTTAGCTGCATGGAGCTTCTCTGTAACTGCAATGAGAGCAGTTTCAGTAGAGTGTGCAGCTTTGAAGCCAGACTGGTTAGGGTCCTGAAGATTGTTCAGAGTGAGAATAAGAGTCAGTTGGTTGTAGACGGAACGTTCAAGAATCTTTGAGAGGAAAGAGAGAAGAGAGATAGGTCTGTAGTTGCCGATGTCCAAGCTGTCTAGAGTCGGTTTCTTTAGGATGGGCACGACTCTGGCAGACTTGAAGGCCGATGGTACCTGACCTGACAACAAAGAGCTGTTTATGATAGAGGAGATGAAGGGAAGGAGGTCTGGAGAGTCCATATTTTTTGCAGAGTCCATATTTAGACTTATAGACATGTGAGTGAAGGGTACATTTTGATGCGTCAACCTAATTTGCATAGTATAGTAATGTGTAGCACACCAACCTAATTTCAAAAAGCTTTCATAATGTGGACCTTTTCATAAAACCATACTCACTAACAAACCGAACATTCATGACACTTAGTGAACAGTTTTTAGCTTGTAGGATTACAACAATCAGTCAAATGCATCTCCAGGCTGGAAATCTCTTAAGGCAGTGTCACAGGTTGTAAATGATGTTTAACAAGTCAAGTCAAATTGACATTTTTTTTTTTGTTCGAAAAGTCTCCAATGAAAAAAAGACGCTGATAAGTTTCAGAAAACCCTTCCACATTCTGGCTAGCTTATACATGACAGCTTTGGACTATGCTCCACTGGACCTTACTAACTAAATTCATCAAGTTCTAGAATCCCTTTGGATTACCCAACTCCAGACCATAGCTGGTGGAATTTAGGCTGTGCAGTTGAGGATGTTGGCTTTACCAAGATATCAACAATACCAACCATGTATAGCTTAGGAGCCAGAAGAATTGCAGATAGCAGAGATGTGAATCGTTGGCTATTTTCTTTGTAAAACAGCAATGACCTAGAGGAGCTTAAAGCTTCCAGAGTGGTTTAATGTGAAACCATTTGCAATGTACTGGACTGAATCAGACCAAATGCTGTTTTGTGCTTTTATTCGCCGGCAGTTGAAAATAACCTCTCGTATGAAGGCCAAATGCCTATTAGCCTCCAATAAAGCCCTGTTGAAAATGCAATCGCTATAATAGATTCAGCAATGTTATCAACGGCGGAGTAAATATCATTTCCATCCCTTTCCTAGCAGTGGATGCCTGAAGTTGGGACCACAGAGAGCCAGAACTCCGGGACAGTATATCCCTCACCCGATCCTTAAGATGCCTCGCTCTGCCATTTTGTCCGTGCAGATGGTGCCATCACAGTAAATCACTCTGATAACCTTGACTGTAAGGGAGTTGCAAATGTGTAGACAAAAGAGATGCAATCTTGTTCCGGGGTACTTGAAGGTTGGGGGGGAAAAACAGGCATTCCATCTGCCGTAACAAAAGGCTTATATAATTCCAGCAAAGCACCCAGACTCTGCCGCAGGTACACTGCCTTCATTTGAATGCTGAGAGTAAAGCTGAGATTGGTACAAAATGTTTCATGTGAAACAGACAGTGAAAGGAGGGGGACTGGGAAAACAAAAGCATTAAATGGACAAGGGTCCAGATGTGAACACGCAAGAATACACACATCCACACAAACACACAGGGTCTTGGCAGATTTCTGTGCACCTGCTCACCTTTGTTAGTGGTGTCAATCAAATAAGTCCCCCCTTGCCATTATCTGGACGGATGCCTCTCCGCACACAAGAAAGGGGTTTGGGGGGTGGGGACTTTTTATAAGCTGACACGCACATTCACACACATGCTGGCCATTTGAATAAGCAGCATGAGGTTTTAGAGCATGCATCCAAGGCTTATCAGCTTCCAAGTGATATCTGTGCCATGTGTCCAGCGTCTGAGTCAGAAGCGAGCATGTACATCCCAATTTCAGATTAAGTGCTGGACACAGAAACCCCGGGTGCAGAATGGTGCATTATGCCCGCACAATATATTGCTTGTTAATTGTTACTGCAGTATTAGCCTAATGAACACTGCAGAAAATATAGTAAATTGTTTATCAATCCAAACTGGGCTTTGAATGAGCTTGCAAGCTCACTTGGGACAAACAGTGTATCAAGAATGAAAGCTTATGCATCTTTTGTACAGCAATGAAGTAGCTCAAAAAAAACACTGATATATTTCATGAATATGTGTCAGCTTGGTCTCTAGATATACATACAAGTATTCGCTCGCCTCCCTTTGCATACATATGAACTTGAGTGACATCCCATTCTTAATCCTTAGGGTTTAATATGATGTCGGGCCTCCCTTTGCAGATACAAGAGCTTCGGCTCTTTTGGGACGGCTTTTCACAAGGTTTAGGAGTGTGTTCATGGGAATTATTTGAATTTTTGGGATTTTTTTCTTACAGAAGCACATTTGTGAGGTCAGACATTGATATTGGATGAGGAGGCCTGGCTTGCAGTCTCCACTCTAAATCGGGTTGAGGTCAGTCAAGTTCTTCTGTACCAAACTCACTTATCTGTGTCTTTATGGATCTTGCTCTGGGCACTGGTGCGCAGTCATGTTGGAACAGGAAGGGGCATAACCAAACTGTTTCCTCAAAGTTGGGAGCATGAAACTGACCAAAATCTCTTGGTGTGCTGAAGCATTAAAAGTTCCTTTACTGGAACTAAGGGGCCGAACCACATCATAATCCCCCCTCCACCAAACTTTACACTTGGCACAATGCATTTAGACAAGTTTTGACTGGGTTTGACGGTTCCCATGGCAACCGTCAAACCCAGACTCATCCATCAGACTGCCAGACGGAAAAGCATAATTCAACACTCCAGAGAACACGTTTCCGCTGCTTTAGAGTCTAGTGGCCGACGTGCTTTACACCACTGCACCACTGCTCGGCCATAATTGACTCTGCTGAAAGTTGGCGACCTCTGTCCACAATGTGCTTCACCATCTGCTGACCCCATTATGTCATTTTACATGGTCTACCACTTCGTGGCTAAGTTGCTGTTTTTCCCAAATCGCTTCCACTTTGTTATAATACCACTGACCGTTGACTGTGTAATATTTAGTAGCGAGGAAATTTCACGACTGGACTTGTAACACGGGTGGCATCCTATTACGATACCACACCGGGAATTACTGAGCTCCTGAGAGCAACACATTCTTTTACAAATGTTTGTATAAGCAGCCTGCATGCCTAGGTGCTTGATTTTATACACCTGTGGCCACGGAATAGATTGGAACGCCTGAATTCAATGAATTAGATGGGTGAGTAAATACTTTTGGCAATATAGTGTATGTGACTAAAAGAACATTTCAGGATTCATACAATGTGAACTAAATATAGTTTGACACTCATACATAATACACAAATTACTGCTGCAACCCAGACATGGAAATCAAATTATATAAACAGAGAATGTTACAAAGCAATCAGTGACATTTTAAAACCTAAACCTCAACCTAAACATCTAGTCTACCCTCAAATGAACTTAACCAAACTACACCTCGACCTCAACTTAAACTAACCTTTGTCTAACCTTAACCTAACCTAAACATAACCAAACCTGCACCAAAACCTGAACTCTTCTAAACTAAAGTCTTCCCTCAATTTAAGCTAAACTTAACCAAATATACACTTCAATCTAAACCAACCAGTCTACCCTCAACTTACCCTCTAAACTTAACCAAACCTTAAATTTAACCTACTACACCTAAACCTTATTCTGACATTGACCTTAATACTGTTTTCTTCATTCTACTTCAGGTACATATCAGGCAAAACAGATAGACTAGTGGAAGATGCTGTGATGGATGCTGCACATTAAATATTTTGACTCCAAGTCAAAGCTTGAGTCTCTGGGGTGCAAGTTTGAGTCAATTCTCCAGACTGCAGTAGAGAATTTCAGTCTTAAAATGATTGTTTAGCCTGAAGATTGCATATGAAGCTACCATACTTGCCATCAAAACCACACAAACGCCAAGCTGTTTTGTACTTGTTTTTTGGAAACACTACATTTAGCTACTGCTTGTCATACTTTGTTTTGTCCATCACAGGTTTTTCTATAAGGAAAGGTTTGTTATTTGAAGCAACATTAAACCGGAAGGCGCTTTGAGCTGTGGACGAATTGTTGTTACTGCTGTTTACCTTTCCCCATTTCTGCCACCAGTGTTTAATCCTGCTGCTCTGCTGTAATACCCATGTTTCCTGCCACTTTTCCTTTTTTGGTGATGTACTTGGCATTTGCAGATGGCTCACTTAGAAAACAAATAAATGATGGGCTGTCGTAAAATCAATGCACTGTACATCCCTGGCACATCACTGTGCGTGTCTGAGAGCGAGCCTGCGGCTGAAAATGCCACAACTCCAGCAGTTACTCAGAGAGCTTGCCCAGATCTTCTAGCCAGCCAAAGGCAATAACTAAATTGATGTTTCTTCATTTGGACATGTGCCCACATAGTGTTACAGAAAATGTTGGTTTTAGAGACATGATAGCTACACTGTAGCCCAGAAACACAAAACCAGAGTGGGCAGAATTTTAATGAATCATGTACTGGGATAGAGTGATCAGTTATGCTTTAATAGGCATTTCTGTCTACCTTAACATGCTTTTGCCTGATCTGGAGCTCATGTGGATCCACACGCAAGTCAGCTCTGCTGCTTCCCAGTCAACTTTAATATCTGGACGAAACCAAGAAAATCAGACAGGAAAAAAAGATTCATTCAACTATTCAGACTGGGCCTTGTTCATGCACTTTGAGAGTAGCTTTAACAATGCAATCGGATATTACAATCAACACAATAGTTTAATATTACTTATTTTACATATTATTCTAAATTTACAGCATGTTATATTTATCCTAATAATAATCTGTTTTGCACACACTCAATCCATTAGAACACATGTCGTCTGATGTAATAACCGCATTATATTTAGGTATATGAAAAATATCAAATTCCAGCATCAACCCCAATTCCCAAATTGAAGCACCCCTATAAAATTAAAAAAAAGACCTAAAAAAAAGAACATTTCCTTTGCTATGGTATTCCAGGTGGTTGCTATAGAGTTGCTAGGTTTTGCTATGATTTTGCTTATGGTTGGTATGTTTTTTCAGTTGGTTTCTATGGTGTTGCTAGGTGAGGTGGCGGCTATGGTATTCTAGGTGGTTCCTATAGATGTTGCTAATTGATTGCTAAGACATCCCAGGTGATTGCTATGGTATTACTAAGCAGTTGCTATGGTTTTGCTAGGGTGTTGCTAGGCAGTTGCTATGGTATCCTAGGGGGTTATTATGGTATTGCTTAGTGGTTGCGCTTGGTACCACATGTGGTTGGTTGGGTGTTACTAATGCATTTATTTCATCATGACATAAGAATGGGTGCACAAACATTGGCACTCCATTAATTCCTAGAGGAAAAATAATCATATGTCTGAGTAAGTATAAGTATAGACTTCTATACTACTCTTAGTAGTATAGAGTTCTATACTACTAAGTATAGAAGCCCAAATCACCAAATCCCAGACTGAAGTTGAAAGGGTGGCAATATCTTGAAAACTGCAGGATAATATACAATAAAATCCAGCATAATAATAATAATAATAATAATAATAATAATCATAATAATAAAAAGAAGAAGAAGAAGAAGAAGAAGAAGAAGAAGAAGAAGAAGGAGAAAACACAATAATGAAGTTGGGATGGTGTCAATATCTTAAAAACTGCATGGCTAGACACAAAAAAGAAATATATATATATATATATATATATATATATATATATATACACACATATATTATAATAAAATATAATAATAACAAATGAATAGTAAGTCGGATAACAATATAGTTGTGTGTAGCTTTGCAGTGCACCACCACTATAAAGGTAGTAAATTACTGAATCAAAAACGATCCATGCATGTTGAGTTTAACTAACAAGTGTGAATCAATTCATATTTGAAAAAGACAAATGATCACTTTTAATATAACCTCAATATAATATTTTTATCATTCCATGCAGCACATTTTACCCATTTGAAATGCAGAGCCTTTGAGTCACTATCTGCCTTGGAGAGGCCTTTTTCACATTTCTCACTTCAAACAAATCAGCTTCAGATCAGAGTCTTTAAACATGAATAAATATCCACCATTAATTAGATCCAGAGCCTGCATGGTGGGATTCAAAACTAACTGCTTCAAATCATATTTTGATATAATTTGCCAACTGTAACATTAATGTTACCACCATCACAGCTAACGTGGCAGCACATGACAATGATCTTTTAGAACTTTGAGCTAAACCTCATGTTTATATATTAATGTCATAACCTGCCATTAGGGGTGAGTAAATAATAATGGATTTACAGACATTGATACAGCGTTGATTATGACAAAAGAATCACGTAATGCTGAGTACAGAGAATGAGGAAGTTCAGGTTCAAGTGAATTCCCAAAAGAGAATTTGTATGATTCTGGATGTGACAAGTCAGACACAGGTATACAAGAAAGTCACTTCTGAATACAAACTATTACATAAACTATAACAAACCTACCTTAAGCTGGATAGCGCTTCCTGGCACGCTTCGAGAGGATTCACGACCACAGTAAGCTTTTTTATCTAAACTGTAATTGAAATCATAATGGAACATCCCTTTACTCATGTTGTTTCAGGAGTATATACTAATATACTAAATGTCCAAATGTTAGCGGACACGCCTTCTAATAAAGGCCTTTAGCTACTTTAACTTTTACACACTGAATAGAAGCATTGCCAAAAGAATAGGACTCTCTGGAGCAGATAAACATGAACATATTGGCACCATGCCTAATGCCTTAAGGACCCCAGCATTGAGCTGTGGAGCAGTTTACTGTGTTTTATGGAATGATGATGGTTCCCTAACCCAATACTTTTGAGTTGAGTTAGGGAGTTGAGGATGAGATGGTGTGGTGATTATCCAACAACCTGAACGTTCCTGATGCAATCAAACATTTACAGCAATGCTCTAAAATCCAGTAGAAAGTCTTCCCTGGGCAGTAAAACACAGTAACTCCAACAACAGCAGAAAAACTTTTTTGTATCATTGATTTCAGAAGAAACAGTGAATGAGCAGGTGTCCCAAAACGTTTGTCCATGCAGTGTAAATTTACCTCAGAGCTGACCAGGGAGAACTTTGCGGCGTGGAATTTCTCAGTTAGCCAGAGTACATAAGCCGGAGTCAAGCCTATCTAATGGGAAAAGAGCTGAGTGTCATCCCTATTGGACAATCCTTAAATCCTACTCTCTGAAATCCCCCCTGGAACTTGCCAGCTAGTTAGTGAGCTAACACTACATACCATGTGCAGAATAATTAACAGTATAATAATTCTAATGATGAATTACTGATACAGTTTTATGTAGATGTCTGTTGACAGTTATGCCACGAAGAGGGAGAGAGTGACATGGAGAGGTTGCAGTTGTAGTGCTGTGAGTGCTGTGTGATTATCAAGGGACAGGAAGAAGTGTTGTACACCAGCTTTGTGTCACTAACCAGTTTTCCACAGACAGTTTTCCAAGACATATGACATTCTTATAAGCAATAAAAAAATATATGAATAATAAAGCTGGCGTAGCAATTAACTATGTGTGTGTGGGGGGGGGGGGTATTCGAAAAAGAGTTTACCCCAAGATTGACTCTTAACTACTACAACACTAGACATGAAAGCTGTGGCTGATTTGGATCCATACTACCTCATTAGTATTGTGCTATATAGGGAGTGACTAGTTCCCTAAGTAGCATTGGAAACACAATTAAATTTGGACACTTCTTCATCATCAACATGGGTCAGCACCGGCCGCATAAACAAACACATGTTTTGAATTCTGAATTAAAGTTAGTATGAGCATTAAAGTGCCATTTATTGAATAATCTTTAACCGTAATGTTGCATAGGAACATAAACCTCCCATTACCGTAATTCACGCCGTTCAGTGGCTCGTATCCATCACTTGCTTATATGAGCAAATGTTGTCAGCTCCATTACGTTCCACTGTCTGTTGCTCAGTAACGAGACTCACAATGCATTTTGGTCCTCATTAAGCTGGTGTAGTGAGCTATGATGTTTACTAGAAATTACAAGAGCATTGTTGGAGATTGTAGTTCCCTCAAAATCACTTCAGATTCATCTTAACGATTCAGACGCTCAGAGTTAAAAATGGCCGACATACTCATTAGTGCCCTAAAACGTGAATATGGAGCCATTTAATCACAGCCAAGCCAAGTTTCAGTGGCGCAAGTAACTGGTTCAAAACCACAGCATTGAAAAGCACAGCCATAGAGTCAGTAATAGACCACTAGGACACTTTGGAATGTCTAACCTCCTGTCTGCAGTTTCTCCTACCTGGCCATGTGCTCGTCCACATGTTCTGGGTCTCCTCCCCTTCTCCTTATTTTACTCAGGTGTTAGCAGCATTTAGCCCTGCCCCTCTTATTGCTATTGTTGCCGGATGTTCAATGTTCAGTATGAGTCTGTAGCCCTTTGCTTCACCCGCAAGGACCCTTGTTGAGTCCCTGTGGGTGTGTTTATGTGCCTGGTATGTACAGAATGACCACCTTCAGTGATGTGCTTATGTTCATGCCTGTTTGTTAGTCTGTATTTCTTGTTCTGGTGCTTTGGAAATACAGCTAGTGCAGAGCGGATATTGGCAATTAGGGTTTGGGTGGGCACTGAAGAGGGGGTTTACCACACAGGCAGGAACAGCCACTGTTATAAGACTATATTGTGAAAACTGACACCCTTTCAGGTCAAGTTGGCTAGTGGACACGGGAGACGTCTTTAGTAAGGTCAGTATGTATTGTAAATACAGTGCATGTCCAATAAACACATTTTTAATAAATCTGACTGTGAAAATCCTACATTTGTCCACAGGATTCAGTCTCATGGTGGCCTAAATGACCAGTGCAAATTATTCTATCTCTCTGCCCCTGCATGCAGTCCTATAGCACATGTATAAATTCACACCCTGATCTCGACCCAGCGAGAGCCCAGTAAGTAATTATTCCGTTCGCAAGGAGAAAGATAACGAATACTAGTGTTCGGTCAGGGGCTTCCATAATGTGAAATGAAACCACAGCTTGTAAGTGTGTGTGTGTGTGTGTGTGTGTGTGTGTGTGTGTGTGTGGGGGGGGGTGCTGAGAGGGCCCCCATTGTCATTTCACATCTTTTATTTACTGCTGGGGCGATGTTCCTTCTCTTTCCCAAGCGACGTGAGAGTGTGTTTGAAAAATGCCGGACGCCAAATTGAACCGTGAATCTTCCGGAGCCCGTGAGTCGCCTTGAACAAGACATCAGCCTGGGCGCGCACATCAGTAAACAAATACACACACGATTTATGAGCCACTTCAGCTGAGCTTTGTCTAAACACGCATGCACACACTCTCTGGCACGCACACTTTGCTCTCAAAGCGCACACACACACATGAATACGTATGCACAGATGCGCTCCGTTTTGTCATTGTTGTTGTTGCTGTTGGAGGAGGGAATAATTTACCAGAGCATCAGAGCATGGTCATATGGAAGCCCAGTACAGGCTGACAGTGCGTCTGTGTGTAGCCTATACATGTGTGTGTGCTGCTGAGACATGTGTGGATTTAATCACAGATGTTGTGGATGGAGTGAGTGTTCACAGGGCTTCGTCATTCATCCTCCATGCAGTTTGCTACTAACATGTGCATTTATCTCTAGCTCTCTCTCTCTCTCTCTTTCTCTTTCTCTCTCGCCACCATTTTGTCACAGCAGTAAAACTCAACACTGAAACCTGCATGAGAAAGAGCTCTGTGTGCAGCAAACCAGCAAAATATTTAAAACGCCAACATTTGATTATGTGATGGTGGAGCAGCCAGTTGGCTATAAGGAACGTTACATGAATATTGGCAAACTTGACTGAAATCTGGTTGCAAAAAGATGCTGTTGAGCCCAGAATCACGTCTTAAAGAACAGTTCTGCATATGTGTGGGGTTGTCACAGATTTCTTTATCCAGTAAACAGGAAGCATAAAATGGTAATTGTTGTATCTGCATTGTATTCATATTATTTGTATTATTATTCATATTTCTGTACAGTTCACACACTGCATGTGGCTTTACAAAATCTATACCAACAGAAATCTATATTAATCCATCTAATGGATTAATCCATCTAATAAATGTGGAGTTGTTAACAATCCATGCAATACCAGTGTACCAACCACTTCTGATCGATCAATCTTAATTTAACTCAGTGAGGGTCTAGGATGCTGACACTATGGCTCAAGCTCAAATCCTGGGTCATGCTAGTTTGCCATCAGCAGCCGGAGCCTGAAATAGCACAATTGACCATGCTCTCTTAGGGGGTGGGTAGATGACACTTTCTCCTCTCATCACTCCCGTTGTGATGCTGGCCGGCACAGGGTGTCTGTTGGCTTATGTATCAAAGGGGGGGATCCGGCACATTGGCTGCCTAGTGATGCTGCGTCGGCGGCAGTTAGAAATATGGCCGTGGCTGACTTCATGTGTATTGGAGGAGGCATGGGCTTGCCCTCACAATCCTAGTGCCAGGAGCATTGCATTTGAGGGGGTTAGTTGGTCACTCCTAGTGAGTGGGTAGGTTAATTGGCTCAGTTAATTAAAAAAAATCCTAAATAAAGAAATCAATCAATCATTTAAAAAAAAGCTTGTGCTGCTGTGCTGTATTGAATTTGCGCCAAGCTCATTTTCCCAGTTCAGTAAAAAAAAAAACTCTGGGTACCTGAAGAGTGATCCAGTCACTAAAACAAGTCTGATAAGTTTCAGGGAGCATTTCTGTGATAAACGGTGGAGTTTGGCTAGGAAGCAGAGACAGCAAGAAAAGCCAGAACAGAAACCCAAGCATAGCATGAAATGACCGACCAACCTTTTCATACAGTAAACAGTGATGTGTGCTGTAGGGGTCATCAGGTCTGAAGGTTTAATTGTAGTTGCTGACACATGTCTGTATATCACATCATCATTATCCAGATAAGGCAACAGTGTTGCTTCAACAATCCTTATTCTTGTGTGCATTGGGAAACACATTTTGTTCGATACAGGAAGCCAAGTGGAAAAACGGAATAATGACTAGGTTCCCTTTGTGCCGCCACAACAGATCTCTGACTCCACAAGACCTCTGAAGGCAGACTGTGGTATCTGGCACCAAGACATTAGCAGTTGTGAGGTGGGGCCTCCATGGATTGCATCAATGGTTCTTAGGTACCCATGATCCTGTTCCCTGGTTCACCTGTTTTTTCTTTCTTGAACTACTTTTGGCAGGTACTGACCACTGCATACCAAACAAGACCCCACAAGACCTGCCAGATGTTTTAGAGATGCTCTGATCCAGTCATCTAGCCGTCATAATTTGGCCCTTGTCAAAGTGGCTCAGATCCTTGCGCTTGCCCATTTGCCCTGCCTTTAACACATCACCTTCAAGAACGACTGTTTACCTGCCTGATATATCCCAGCCATTGACAGATGCCGCTGTAGATCAAGGTAATCAATGTTTATCAAACCACCTGGTAACACCTGGTATTAATGCTATTGCTAATCGGTGTACACTGTTATATGTTTGGTTCAGTGTTTATTGGCAGCTTAAATGATCTATGGTAATTTGTGATTTGAATGAGTTACTAACACTTATAACTGACAAAAGAGAGCCTTTCTGTAAAGGTGTGAAGTGTTAAACAGTGGCAAGCCTGCAATATTGCTCATATATTAGAATGTGGGTGTAGCAATATCATACATTAATCTAGGCCAAATAATTGTTTCTGACTAAAAAGACAACCTGTGGGTGGTTAATTGGAAGTAACCGATGAAGCTGGGTGGAAATATAGTAGGAAAAGCAATGAGCAGCATCTGAGGTTGAACTGCATAGATGGGGGCTCATTTAGCAAGCAAGAGATCACGGTGCTATAAATGCTAATTATGTGCGTAGTGTTTGACCTAATTAATAAACATTAATGAATCATTCATAAACTATTTACACAGATAGACATTTTGTAATGCAGAATCAAATACACAACCTACAGGATCAAAGATTATACATACAGAACTGACACTAACAATATGCATACTGCCTTCAGGGCAGAGACAGTGTTTTTCCTTACTTTTTGTCCAAACCCAGTCAAGCTCTGCTCATAAAAACAGCAATATGTTTGAAACATATAAAATACAATATATTCAATGTAGAAGTTGGAGTATAGCTACAATATATCCCACTGCATTCTAGCAATCTGGTGGAGGGATGTTGGTTATGGACTGCAAGTTCACTTTTACATATTTGCTGTTTTAGCACAGGACAAACTTTTCATGCATCTCTCGTTTTATGCTTTGATTAGACTGCAATAGTCAGACATTTCTGAGTTTTTGGAGTCTGCAGCTGAATATAAACCATTAGAATTCACAGTCAGTGACATATCTAGGACTTCCAGAAGGTCTAGAATGACATTTTTCTTACACACAATTGGTCCCACCCATTTGAAATCAAACCATGATTGAGTCTTCTGTCACTTGCTAATTACGTGGGTGGCTATTCTGACTCAGTAGTCCTTTAGTCCAGTTCCTGAAGTCCTAAGCAGTGGGAAAGCTCATTTAGCTCTGTCTTTACCTCCAAGAAAAATGGCTGTTCAATAGAACCAACATTTTTCCTGAAGGTCTAGATTTATACCTCATTTATACCTGGTCGCTACATGCGTCTTGAGTATCAGGAGTATTTCTAGAAAAGACCAAGTGTAGAGGCACCCAAGCCGCATTTAAACCAGATACTAACAGACCACTCAAACCACTTCAGGAGGTTGTCTGAGATGCATTTGAGCCACGTTACAGAAGTGTAAACGCATCCATCTTTCCCCAGACACATTCGACAACATCCCAAAACTCCCTGTACCCAGTACACCCGAAACACCAGTAATATAGACCACGCAATGAGCAAATTTGCATATTCTGTCCCACACAATGATTGGATTTCAGTCTTGACTAACCAGAGACACTTTTGTAAATGCTTACGGCTAAAATCTTAACAGAATACAGTCCGAATACTAGTCACATGACGTGACCAGGTGTAAACTGAGTCTGATTGCTCCCCTCTGAATCAGTCAGTTAGTGAGCTTTCTAGAATGAATTAAACAGGAATGTGTAGATTAGTATAAAACCCATCCTCCAATAAAGGTACTGTTACCTCAACCTCATCTGAACAATCTGTGGGTCCAAAGCTTTGGTCTCTACTCCACTTTAGTACAGTTTCCAGAGTCATTACACATCCCTTTACCATCACTGTCTTTAAATGCTGCTATGGGACACTTCTACCCAA
Organism: Salminus brasiliensis; assembly: GCF_030463535.1. NCBI lineage: Eukaryota > Metazoa > Chordata > Actinopteri > Characiformes > Bryconidae > Salminus > Salminus brasiliensis. The sequence goes on from NC_132887.1 coordinate 22,387,301, forward strand.
ATCGTTCTGTGTAGTTGTAGTACAGTTGACAATTGCACTAATTCTTTCTACTCACGTGCTTCTTTCACACTCATCCATATACTTGATCATGCTTGTTTATTGTCCTATTGTCCTGTGCTTAGTTTTTGTTGTTTCTATTTATTGCCCAGTGTGTTTAACCCATTAAAATGTTTATGCCCCGCTGACGGGCTGAAAGCACTATTAAAAACTTCTATCACCAAAGAATAGCCCCACCAGTTTGAACAGAAGTCCCTGTTGTTACTGAGCAATACGCCTTAGTGTGTAATAAGCCTTTCCGCGTTAAGGGGTTAATGTCCTGTGTAGACACTGTTTGTAGTCCTGCACTGCAATGAAAATAAAACCACTTGGCCTGACTAAAATAAAAAAGTTTTGGAGTTAAAGTGAGAGGTGTGACCAATTACAAAGCAGTACAGATACTGTCATCAATGTACCATAATGTAATAGATCACAAAAATGGATACTGGCAGGAGAGTTAGCAGCAAAATGATGATGTAGATGAATTCCCTCATAAATATAGTAGTAAAAGTACAAATTGACACTGGAATGCATGTCCTTATAGATCTATATATTATATTGCATTTCATACTAACTGGTTACTACCCATTTCTTCAATTAAAATCATTATAATAGACATCCTAGATCATATTAAATAAAATCAGTTACCACCCCCAAGCTCTGGCAGGAACTGTTGATCAACAAAACCTATGAGATAAGCTCATTTTATCAAGGCCACTTCAGCAAAAGCATCTTTAGGCTTCTGCTGAATGGACACTCTAAGCAGCTGTTCTGAAAGTGTAGCTAGCCGAGGTTAGCCGCGTCTGAATCAACAAAACCTCCCCAAAACATAAGAAAGGTGTCCTGCTGCCATGAGCGGTGTGAGAAACTGCTCGACCTCCAGAGGAATGAACACAGCACTCTCTCATCCATCACGCTCCATCTCTCTCGCTCACCTCATCTATCCATCACTCCTTCCCTCCATCCGCTAATGCTATTAGCACCGCGGCACACCATGTCACGCAACAGCCGGCAACCCCGTAACGCGTAAATGAAAAATGAAGGGGAACGCTCATGTACACGTTCAAAATGATCTGTGGGAGCGCCGTCGTATGCACATTCATATTCACCCCTCACATGAACTCAATATGGCCTAGTCAGTCACCCTTTTCAGCATTAGCTAAAGAAGCTGTATACAAATCTAAAGCTACAAGTGTAAGGCCTCCACGCATCGCCAGCAAGGCTAAGCAAGTGAGATTACATTCAGCATGTGTGCAGGTTCAGGCCTTTGAGGCCTGCTTCAATCAGTCAGCCATGACAGCACTGTTGAAAGAGATGCGAGGGAAAGGCATGATTAGTCTGAGAGCTTGTGGTAAAAAAAAAAAAAAAAAAAAAAAAAAATATATATATATATATATATATATATATATATATATATAGGCTACATTAGGTGACAACTCTTTAACTAATGAAGGTTTTTATAGCTCATCAGAGCAGTCAAAGAGAAGTGTGGGCTCCATATTGATTGGGAGTGGCTGAAGCAAGTCTGATGCTGACATCGCAGTTAAGGCCTGTGAATAGAACGCAGTTCTCAACAGACACACAGACACAGGTGAGAAGAGTTCTATCGACTGAGATTCAAATCTGTATCTGGAATTTTTCAAATGTTCAAATGCTGTTGCTGATACTCAAGCTTATTTGTGAGTTTCTCAAGCTTATTTGTGAGAATCTACTCATTGTTTCTGCGGTTGCATTCCCGTTTACATCCTAGTTCCTTTAGTGTTTCATTATGTTATTCTTTTACTGTGCTGCTATGCTCCTGCTCACAGTCACGCCTGATACTGACGTCCAAAGGACGAATTTCCCTCACTCAGTCAATGCACAAGCACCTACTCACCACCACAACTCCCAGAATGCTTCTGTGGATCACATAGACCCAGACTCACCCAATCACAAGCCATTCTTTTTTTTTTTTGCTATCTTCAGTGTTTGACCCTTTTTCTGGTTTTGGACTCTGTTTTGGATTCTGTTTTTTGTTTACATTGTGTTTTCTTCTGGGTTTTGACCCTGTTTCTGCTTTTTTTCTGGTTCTCTATGGCACGTGTTCTGGCTTTGATGGCTGGCTATGACCTATGCCAGGACTCCAACTACAATATTTGGTTTTGCCCTTCATATTAAAGCCCCTTTTATTTTATCACGAGCGTCTGACTCCAGTCTATAAAGTTACACTCATGCTTCATATTTTTTGTATTTTAGACCAAACATATTTTTGCTGTCACAAATAAAGACTATTTCTATTTATCTATTTTTGCCATTTTTCAGTTTATGGCATATTAAAATCGGGCAGTTGGTCAAAATATAATGTTCAATACTATTAATATGTTGAATAAACACAATACATTATTTATTATTTCAAAACAGACTCAATCTCTCCACTAGAAAGCTACCATTTTGTTATGACCGAGTGGTTGCTCTCTCTTTTGTCCACTGAGTGAGGAACAGTGAAGACATTGCCCAGGAGGCAAACCTCTCTGATCTGATCTGTCTTATTCTCTGGGGAACAGTCCAGTGCAACCATTTGACATTTCACAGTATGACAAAAGCGACAGTGTTTCTTTTTATTATTATTATTATTTTGGTATAATATAGAAAATAGTACATAGTACATAGTACAAATATACATAGTATTTTAATAGTATTGAATTTGTACACTGTTCTGAGACACACACACGCCTTAAAAGTCAGGGTTTGCTTAAAGAACAAGGCCCATTTACTACAGAGCTAAACCATATCTGTGCATTAACTGGATAATAATGCACAGACTCACATGATCATAGACCATACAACTGGAAATAGAAGACCATTTGGTTTTAATAAGGAAGTATAACAATTTCATGTTAATATAATGTAACATGAAATTGAGTCCTCTTTCATTTCATTTCTAAATGATTCCACTTGGTTTTAATAGGCAAGGAAAGCAGACAAAGGAAAATAAACAAACAGACAAACAGACAAAGAAAAAGACAGTAAAATAGTGGCACTTGTCATTTGTGTTCATTTTTTTAGCAGTTATAAATAAATAGTTATGGTGATTATTACACAATAATAATAATAATAATAATAATAATAATAATAATAATAGTGATTTTTTTCTATGTCATTGAATTTAAATAGCATCAATCATACTTCAGCTTCAGCCTTTAGTTTAGAAAATTTACAAACACATCTTCAGCAAGACAGCTAACCAGGTTGTCTAATTCTAGCTAATGATCGTTATAGCTAGTAATGCTAATACTAGCCATTGAATCTCCAGCGAACAATTTTGGATCTTTACAATGAAAATATGGATTTTTTTGTTTTCAACCAGTTAGGAGATCAAATTGTGACAAATTAGGAGCTTCCCCTGAATCACTGAGCACAAGGCAGGAATACTCTGGGTGGTTAGTGCAAAGTAAATACTAGACTAAAACTTATAATTGTGAAAAAGCTCATTTTTGTAATTGAATTCAAAAAGGTAAACTGTCATGTAGTCATTATATAGTCACTTTTGATCAGTATATCAAGTCAAGTCAAGTGGGTTTATTGTCATTTCAACTACATACAGAGTACACAGTGAAACGAAACAACGTTCCTCCAGGACCATGGTGCAACATAGACAGTGCATACAAGACACAAGTGCAACACAAACAAACAAGTGCGGACAGACAACACAGTACAGACAGAGGATAATAAATAATGACTGTAGTGTGCAAGTTGTGCAATGTGCGATAAATAGAGTCCAGTGAGGTAGTAAAGTTATTAGTGCAAATGCTTGTGCAAAAAATGCTTCCCATGTTATCTGGGATAAATGGTTGGAAAGAGAGAGAGAGGGAGAGTGTACATGTACCAGAAAGATATCAGTTCAGAAGTTGAGTTGTGTTGAGGAGTCTGATGGCTTGGGGGAAGAAGCTATTGCAGAGTCTGGTCGTGTTGGACCGGATGCTGCGGTACCTTCTTCCTGATGGCAGGAGGGAGAACAGTCTGTGTGAAGGGTGGGTGGAGTCATCCACAATGCTGGTTGCTTTGCGGATGCAGCGGGTGGTGTAAATGTCCATGACGGAGGGGAGAGAGACTCCGATGATCTTCTCAGCTGTCCTCACAATGCGTTGGAGGGACTTGCGGTCAGAGGCTGTGCAGGTCCCAAACCAGGCAGTGATGCAGCTGCTTAGGATGCTCTCTATGGTTCCCCTATAGAAGAGGGTGAGGATGGGTGGAGGGAGACGGGCCTTTCTCAGCTTCCGGAGGAAGTAGAGACGCTGTTGGGCTTTCTTGGCTGTAGAGCTGGTGTTCAGGGACCAGGTGAGGTTCTCCGCTAGGTGGACACCAAGGAACTTGGTGCTCTTGACGATCTCCACAGAGGAGCCGTTGATGTTAAGCGGAGAGTGGTCCGGTCTTGATTTCCTGAAGTCAACAACCATTTCCTTGGTCTTCTCTACATTCCAGTGAAGGTTGTTGACTGTACACCAGTCTGTCAGCTGCTGCACCTCCTCTCTGTGTGCTGACTCGTCGCCTTTGCTGATGAGACCCAGCACAGTTGTATCATCGGCGAACTTTATGATGCTGTTAGAACTGTGTTTCGCAACACAGTCATGAGTCAGCAGGGTGAACAGCAGAGGACTCAGTACACTGCCCTGAGGTGCCCCAGTGTTCATGGTGATGGTGCTGGAGCTGCTGTCCCCGAACCGGACTAACTGGGGCCTTCCTGTCAGGAAGTCCAGGATCCAGTTGCAGAGGGGGGTGTTGAGGCCCAGCAGGCTTAACTTCCTCGTGAGGTTCTGTGGGATGATGGTGTTGAATGCTGAACTGAAGTCTATGAACAGCATTCTGACGTAGGTGTCCTTCTTCTCCAGGTGGGTAAGGGAGAGATGAAGGGTGGTGGTGATGGCATCGTCCGTGGAGCGGTTGGGACGATATGCAAATTGCAGGGGGTCCAATGAAGAGGGCAGTTGGTTCTTGAATATATTATACCTCATTAGGTATTATACCTCATAGATTTTCTGGTTTTGGGATATTTGAATGTGGCAATTATTTTTTACATTGTATTAACATTTAATGATGAATGGACCAATAGAAGTGCTCTAAAATGACTTGAAATATAACATTTATTTGTTCATAAATAAAAAAAAATTCGGACTTTGAGTAAATTACTATTTAAACAGCATAAATACCAGGTCTCTCTCGGTGTAGTTCAGCACAGGCGACTACAGTCTACAGAGTGCTGTATCAAAGCATATTAATGGAACGTTGTGTGGAAGGGGAAAATGTGGTAGGAAAAGGTGCACAAGCAACAGGGATGACCTCAGCCATGAGAGGATTGTCAAGAAAGTCTGGACTGAGGCTGGTGTCAGTGCATCAAGAGCCACCACGCACAGACGTCTCCTTTTCCAGCAGGGCTTAACACCTAATCACAGTGCCACAACTACTACCAAGTGGTTTGCTGACCATGATATTACTGTTTGACTGGCCAGTCAACTCTCCGTACCTAACCCCAAAGAAAATCTATGAGAAAAACACTTGAATATATATATATATATATATATATATATATATATATATATATATATATATAATTTGCTTCTACATATAAACTACAAATTATCAGAGTCCACCACCACCATTAACACACAACCTCTAAAAGAGTCCTCATGGTGTGTATAGGGGCCTCCCATTACTCTGACTGCAAGCCAGCTTGATTTAATAATGCTGCCATAAAAGCTGGAGTGAAGGAGCTGTATAATCGTGAAGTGTGGGGAGGGGGGCAGCACAATATAGGTGCTCGTCTGGAATGGATGAGGGAGCTGATCGGACGATTCGGAGGTAAATCAATCCTCATCAGCGGGCAGCGCCAAGCTTCCTGCTAGCGCCAGCGCTAGCTCATTAGCACCTGACAAAAGCAAATGAATATGAATGCTGTTAGGCCAGCAGGGCTCCACCATGAGAACTGACCTTCAATCAGCTACACAACACAGAGGGAAGGGGAGAGAATGGAACCGGGATGGATGATGAATGAGGTCGGATCTTGCACATAAGGACTTGTTATTTGATCTTAGGGCTTCTGTTTGTTCAGTATTGGTATTATACAGAAGCCCAAGGTGTCAAGGCAACATCATGAGGTGACAAGAGGAGATGTTTCTTTGTAGTCAGTATGAAGGTCACGTCAGTTATTGATGTCAGTGATGGCACGGATGTTAGTCTTGTATCTATCCCATCCCTGGCCTTTTTCAGACCTGACTCAGCACTGCACTGCTTGGGCCTCTGAATTCACCTTGCTAAATTAAGATACTTCTTGGCTTGGTATATGCCTAATCCGCTGTCAGTAAGCACATGGACGTCTGATCTGCTGACTGCAGTTGCCAATGAAAATATCCTGTAAACTGCCCCGGGGCAGAGAGGTTGCTGGGTAAAACAAACAAACAAACAAACAAATATAATTCCATTAATATATAATGGAAGGTTTCTGTTATATTTTATTGACTGCCTGGTTGTGTAACTGTGTTTATATCTGGCTGCTAAAAAATCATTATTCATTCATTCATTCATTCAATCATTATTATTATTATTATTATTATTATTATTATTATTATTATTATTATTATTATTATGCCATAAAGGCCTTTAATTGTGATCCACAACAGAGTGTTCAGTATACACCATGCACTTCTATACCACAATAAATTATTTATTATACCAATTTATGAATGTTATGATGGGTTTGGAAAATGGGGTCTCATTCACCAATATCTTTCTAAGAATGTTTGTGCAAAGTTGACTGGCACAGGCATCTGCTAGCTGGTGTGGTAGGGCTGTGGACCGGTTGCTTTCCTCCAAGGGTGTCAGCTGCCTGCAGAGAAAAGAGTTCTCTCCATATGCCTGTATATATTTACACTGTAAATCCAGTGAAAATTGTTTAGCTAAACAAGGGTGTTTATTGATGATGTATGATTCCAAAAAAAAACCTTTGTCTCTTCCTTCCTTTTGAATATAGGCTATTTTGTCATTTGCTTGAATCATGGACCTGCAGAAGCAGTACTGTCTGGGACAGCAGCATATTTCAAACAAAACAGAGGTTCCCTGTTGGCCCACTGAAGTAGGACTAGGGCCTGAATCCAGCTGAGGCGAATAGTTCTGCAATGCAGTGCCGGGACTGAATACGCCCTCGGGGGTCACTTAATAAGATCACTGATATCAATATGCAAGTGTGCATGTGCCTGCGGATTATGTAACACAGTGTTGATTCAGTTGTGCAGCAAGTGGTTTGGTGTCCACACATTATGCATTAGCTTCATGTATTATTTATTGCGATATCTTCATGCTCCCACATCTGGAGTACAGCACTCCGCTTCGCACAAATGCACTTGTCAGTCTTTGACTGGCACTTCCGAATGCCACATTAGCAGGAAGGTGAGGTATAATCTGGTCTTGCTAACAGTGTAAAATGTCATGCAATCCTCTGCTTTACTTTAGGACTATGCCATCGTAATGATGACATGCTGTTATTGATGACATGATGTCATGCCTTATTTAGATAAGTTGAACAGTGTTTCAGGTTTCCGGTTCCAGCTGTGTGGTGCGAGTTACACTATAGAATGGGTCACTCTTAGGAGCTCAGTAAGTTCCAGCGTGGGACTGTGATAGGATGCCACCTGTGCAACAAGACCAGTCATGAAATTACCTCACTGCTATAGATTCTACAGTCAACTGTCAATGTTATTATAACAAAGTGGAAGCAATTGGGAATGACAGCAACTCAACAACGAAGTGGTAGACCACGTAAAATGACAGAACAGGGTCAGTGGATGCTGAGGCACATTGTGCTCATAGGTTGCCAACTTTTTGCAGAGTCAATTGCTACAGACCTCCAAACTTTAGCTCAAGAACAGCGTAGAGAGATTCATGGAATGAGTTTCCATGGCTGAGCAGCTGCATCCAAGTCTAACATCACCAAGCGCAATGCAAAGCATTGGATGCAGCGGTGTAAGTGGATGCAGTGTCTGACAAGTGTCAAGTACAAAGTTTGGTGGAGGGGGCATCATGATGTGGTTCGGCCCCTTTGTTCCAGTAATAGGAACTTTTAATGCTTTAGCACACCAATAGGTTTTGGTTAATGTCATGCTCCCAACTTTGCAGGAACAGTTTGAGGATGGCCCCATTTTGTTCCAACATGACTGCGCACCAGTGCCCAAAGCAAGGTCCATAGAGAAATGGATAAGCAAGTTTGGTGTAGAATAATTTGATTGGCCTGCACAGAGTTCTGATTTAATCCTGATAGCACATCTTTGGGATGAATTAGAGCAGAGACTGCAAGCCAGTTTTTTTTGTCCAACATCAGTGTCTGACCTCACAAATGTGCTTCTGGAAGAACGGTCAAAATGTTGCGACTGGATGAAATGTTTGTAATTTCACTCAAACCACATTTGGAGGTGGTCAGGGACGGATCTCGTCCACATTTAACAGATTGTAATGTAAATCTAATGCATTTTCTGTGATTGGATTCTGTGAGATAAGCAGAAATACATCTGTTGAAAAAAAAATGGTGATATGAGGAATTATATATATACATCTCTTCCTCTCTTGCTCTATCGCTATGTCACTTTCTCTCTCTTGTGTGTTTGTGTATGTATGAATGCACATCAGCATAGATAAAAGGTAGGGCAGGTTCTCGGTTGGGCTGTCCTTTGAAAACTCCTTCTTAGTAATCTATTTGGTCACACATATGGAACAGTCTGACAAGGCTGTCTGGCAATGTCACCAGAAAGGGAAAGGTTCTGGCTCTTGCAAGTGTGAGTCAAAACCTGTCTTCATTTTTAATTTCTTTAGGAAAATGAATTATAATTATAAAAACTATAATGTTTATAGAAACTCCACCATTTTTGTGGTACTTTTTTCCTGCATCGAATGTGTACATCAGTTGCGTCCTCCAAATCCCGAATGTAGGGCTGTATACAAAGGGTCCCTCATTTTGGAATAGCCTCATATTACGTAGCAGCCGAGAAATTCAGCCTACCTTGGCTGCAGCCTAGGCTTTGGAATGCAGCTAATGAATGAGAGCGGTCAACTGTAAATCCTGTCCTCAGAGAACACTGATAGATCTACTGAGCAAAAAGAGAGACCAATCAGGGTACTCTCTGTGTCACTCTCTCTCGCTACGCCTGTCACCCACTCGCTTGTCCAACTTACTCGCTCCCAGAAAGTGCATGAGTGAGCCAGATATACAGAATTTCAAATTCTGGGATATTGTATGTAATTTGCGGGTGTCAGGGAGCCACTATCTATATGCGGGAGAGGGTGGGATGTCTGCATATGTCATAAGGACATTTGTATAGCAGCTTATGCCACTTCCAGATATTCCAGTGCGAAATAGACAGTCTCTCTCTTAAAGCCACTCTTAGAGCCTGCAGGTCTGTGAACAGCCATCCTTAGAGACTGAATAGTTTTGAAAGAGAAAGAGAGAGAGAGGGAGACAGAGAGAGATCAAAAACCATCAAAAAAGATGATCCTGCTATGAAACTTACCTGGCCTCATTTTGCCTCAAAGGGAAGTTTTACTTAAATTAATGTGCATCTTTTTTAAGGCCCTTTGCTTTGATTTGAGTGATGCTGCGCTGATAAATCTTTGAAAATGATGATCAAGCTGAAATGAACGAGCGTGACAAAATAAGAATAATTTCATTTCCATTAAGGCAACAAAGCACTCAGTCAATCCGCATGACTTTAACTTCAGTATGACCATTTTTATCAAAGCGAAGCCATGCAATATTCAGACCGCATCGCTATTCTTCACAGTGATGAAGGACCTTCTCTGCCAAAAAAATCTCTCACTGGTAAACACATTCATCATAAAATAAGAGCATTCTGATTCCCTCTCACAGTTGTCACAGATGAAAATCTAGCTCTTTCTCTCTCTCCTGGTCTCTTCCCCTCTCTCACTGCCTCTATCTCTCTCTCTCTCTCTTACTATCCCTGTCGAGGAACCTCGGCTGCCCATGGTACAAAACGTATGGCTGCGCTTTTACAAACTAAAGTAGTCATTTTTAGATTAAGGTCATGAGTCATAAAGCATAAATCACAGAGCTCCTGGCTGAAAGAGTCTAACTCCTGAGTTAATTACAGCACTCATGGCTTATGTGTGTGTGTGTGTGCTTTTGTGTATGTGTGTGTGTGAAGCGTGTCTAGTGTCTGGTGAGGTAATTACCCATGTACTTTTAATGAAGCCATGTGGGAATTACCAAACATCACCTTTCTAAACTCGGGCTAATCATCTCCCAGGGTTTGCTGCACAAAGCCGGAGCCGTTGTGGCACAGGAAAGACCAAGAAAACCGGTATGCAAATCACAAGCACTGAGCGTATGCAAATGGCAGTGCACTTAGCGAGCGGGCCACGCTGATCATGTCACCATTACCCAGGCCGACTCTCGAGGAAAATCGGCCTAACCTTGCCTCGCTCACAGAGTGGAAACGATGGAACCTGGAAACAGTCAGATGCAAATCGAAACGGGTCTCTCCTCCTGCTTCTCATTTCAGTGTTAAATAGCAGAGAATACTCTTCAACTGGCTTTTCATTACGGAGCAATAAATTCAAATTTACACACGTCCTCCAGCCTTCCTGTACCGTCGTCAATCAGTTTAATGCCTGAAGTGTGCTTCTTTAGTTTTACCGCATGGCTACAAACAGTAAAAGCAGTGATCTTCTCTGTAAGCTGGAAATGTTGGGTTTAGTGAGGAATATAAGTTGGGAAACTGATTGCCTCACTTTTTCATATCAAGTCTACCATCTGATTTGAATTTAGGGAAATCTTTCATCCTTAATTAGCTAGTTTGCACCATGCCATTAGCATATGACAGTGTGGGAGAAGTAAGAGTGTAATAGGGAAGGAACTCTAAGAACTTTGGGCTGGAGTTCAGGCAGGTTTCACTCGAAGACCAGACCCTCCTCTGAAGAGTGGAGTCAGGGCTGATAAATAGGAGGAGACAGGGTGGTGATGGGGTGGGAAACTTTGGAACACAGAAAGAAGAATTTATAGGATTTTTGATTAAGGGATAGCATGTCCCTCTTCCTAATAGTATGTCCCTCCTCCCAAAATTCAATATTACTCAGCCTGGGGAGAGACACAGGAGAGACACACATAGACACAAAGACAACCATATTCACCATTTGTGTTGGACACAGATTTAGCACAAAAAGGAAGGAAATGTGTGTTTGGTAGATTATTTCTTTGTTGTAACAATGCTTCTTGCATGGAGCCGTGGAAGATTTGGCTAATTTTTCATTGGCGCAACCCACATACTCAGCTCTGCTGCTCATTCCACAAACGCATGTTCCTTACAAATGTGGCACCATTTAAAAGGGAAATCTTTTGCTTTATGCTTTCCAATGGCATAAGATTTATTGCCAAGAAGTTGTTACAAAAAAGAAATGATCTACCAAACACAAATTTTATTACTTTGTGCTTGGATTACTTCTCTAAAACTGGGTTTTTAGAATGAGACACAGTAGAGGCTTTCATCCAGGGCAGATGGATGGATGGATGGATACACAGATACATAGATATATAGATGGATGGATGGATAGATAGATAGACAAATGGAAAGATAGATAGATAGACAAATGGAAAGATAGATAGATAGATAGATAGATAGATAGATAGACAAATGGAAAGATGGATGAATGGAGGGATGGATGGATGGATAGATAGATAGACAGACAAATAGAAAGATAGATAGATAGATAGATAGATAGATAGATAGATGGATGGATACACAGATACACAGATAGATAGATAGATAGATAGATAGATAGATAGATAGATGGATGGATAGATGGACAGACAGACAGATGGAAAGATGAATACATGGATGGATACATAGACGAATAGAAAGATGGATAGATGGACTTGGCATCTTGCTGTATTGAACCCACTGTCAGGCCCTCATTATCGCGCCCTCCCCCAGGGCGATCCCGGTCTGCCGCCCACAGGCCCATATAAGGACATCCGCCTTGTTTCCTGTTAATTTGTGTTGGATTCATGTTCATGTGTTGCACCTGGGACTGGGAGCAATTAAGTAGCTGGCTGATGGCTTCTCTGTGCCGTGAATTGATTCTCCACGCGTCAGTGGCGTGTTCATGTTGGCAAGCGTTCTGATCTGGCTCGAGTGAGATTCAAGTTTGGTTCTAGAGGCAAGCGCGTTATGCTGCTTCCTGCTCATGCTCCTTGGCAACCCCAGCTCACGAGGCAGTCACGGCATACTCAGGTTGGGCTTGCCTCGTTATCTAGTCAGGCAGCTGGCTCTCCAGCTACCCCTTGTGTTTTCACAGAGTGCGACTCAGTTCTAGTTTCCCCTGTATCCCAAACTATGCTTGTGTCTTTCGTTTGTCCCCCTCCTTAGTTTACTGCACTGTTGTATCCTGCTCATCCCCTGTCGCTCCTAGCTCCTCCCAGTCCCAGGTTTGTTGTTTTCGCCATCTAGTTTGTCACGTTCTGTTTGGTTTCCCGTTTTTGGCCATTAGTTTGCTGCTCATTGTTTTTCATTGCGCCCTTTTTTGTTCCTCTGTTGTGTTTAAATAAAATCTTGCTTAGTTCCATCTCTGCAAGTGTTCATCCCATCTTGTCTGGCCCATGACACCCACAACCCATCAATAGACCGGTGCCCAAGCGTGTTCTTTTTAGCTAGAATTAAGTGCACCAATCATACCCCAGAAATACTCTAAAGTGAGTCGGAGTGATGGCTTCCCAACACACACACACACACACACACACACACACACACACACACACACACATATATATATATATATATATATATAGCCTTTGTTGAAACTACTCTCTCTCTCTCTCTCTCTGTATATATATATATATATATATATATATATATATATATATATATATATATATATATATATATATATATATACAGAGAGAGAGAGTAGTTTCAACAAAGGCCAATAAAAAGTCCTTTTACTTATGTGTTAGCCACATTAGTTCCTGGCTTGGCTCATGTAAACTTTATACACCATAAATGTGGTCAGAAGTGGATTACAGTTTCATCCCACTTTCACTTCAAGAGTTCATAAAGGAGATGGATGTGTAGTGTAGATGCACATATAAATGGAGCGCTTGTTCGTTTCATGCTGTGGAGCTTCATGACCTACCTTCAAAGCCAAAGTGCAGCCTGGGTGAGCCTGTTAGGGCGTCCAGTCCCCGCAGCAATGATACAGCACATTCTACTTTGTGTGAAATCAGGGAACGTGAGTAAACTAGCCTGGCATGTTGGGTCAGACCACGCGAGTCGTGCTTGTGTATGAATGAGACAGGCACACCGCTGACCTTGCCTCAGAATGCAGCAAAAGCGCGAGCTTTCGCTGCAGGAATGCAATGAGAGAATTATCCGCGAGAGGAATGTGAGAGCTCCTGCTTTAATTCCTGTAGTGTCACCTTGGTGCAGGGCTTACTGACAGATGACAAGCGTGAGAAGCTGCTTCGGCGGCACACTTCAAACACTCTTTGATGTCAAATTGTCCCCACAAATCAGAGCCTAGTATCAGCATCGAGAGTCAGCGCCAACGGTGTCATCTCTGAGGAGCGGAACACACAAAGTGCTCTAGATAGTGTTTCAAAACAGGGGTTTGGAATGTGAAAATACAGAGGAATAACATGGAGACATGGAGCTGGAGAAATGATCATCTGTAATTTCTTAATAATTACTATCTAAACCAACCAAGCTTGTTGCTCTGCCTCTTGTAAAGGTGCCATATAATGCATGCATCCATATATTCAGTATTTTAAGTTATAAATAGAGAGTGGGTGACTTTGGTTGGAGTGAAAAATGCTCAGACGCAATGCTGCAATGCTACAAGCCTTTTTACCACCCTGTTATTATGTGGACACTTTTTGTGGTGGGCTCATAAAAAAAATGATAAGCTCTGCATTGATTGGCTGAGTCTTTCTAGCAAGATGAAGAGACATAAGCTAGGTTAGCTTTTAGCAATGCCCCAGTTGCCTCCTTGGGTTTGGCTTTCTAGAGTCTTACCAATATAAAAAACTAAGCCAGTTCTTTCCCCGCTTTTGCTTTGTTGTGTACAGAGTTTGCAGAGTTACATTTCTGCCCAGAAATTTAACTTTTGAAATTTAGATTTTCCGCTGCTTGTTTGTCCAATATTCTAATACACTCATATATATTTTTAAAAATAATTTAATTTCAATTTGGAAGACCAATTACCCAATTCCCATTCATGTGAACTCCCCCCTCTAGAAATGCCCCCAACACTAGGAGGGTGAAGACTAGCACATGTCTCCTCTGACACACATGAAGCCTGCCACCGCCTCTTTTTGCACTGCCGCTAATGCAGCATTGCTTAGGCAGCCAGGTCGCTCACACTAGAAGAGAAAATTTTCATCAACCCTCCAGTGTGATTGTGCTGTCTCAGACTCTGGCTGCTGATGCCATGACCCGGGACCTGGGACTCGAAACAGCAATCCTCAGCTCATAGTGACAGCTTCTTAGTCCACTGTACCACTCAGAGCCATATTTTACATTTTTAACTGTGCATACACAATACACATTATTGTCCAAGAAGTGAACAGAACTGCAGTAAATGGACATTTTTGTGTCTTAAAAAAATCCACAAGAGGGTGCTCATAAAGATCAAGCATCACCGAAAGCTCACAGATCAGTTACAAATCAGTACTTCTCAGCTTGGAGTTGCAAGATGTGTGTCTTAAAACAGGTAAATATATATTTGATACATTTCTGATATCCCTTTCCATGAAATGCACCAGGTCTTTGATATCATGAGAGAAATGGAGAGTGTTTTTTATACAGCAGCAAGAATTTATTCAACTATCTGACTACCCTTTTCATGACTTGATTAAAATGAAACTCCAATGAAATTCACATCTAGAAACATTGACTATAAAAAAAAATCTAATCTAATAGCTTACAGTCAGGGTGCTGTGAACTTTTACACTCCAATGTCTGTTGCTTTTGTGAGCAGAGCTCACAGCTATGTGCTACTGTGAAGAAGCCTTACTTTGATAAAGAACAGATGTTAACAAATAGAATTTGCTTATTAATTTGATTTGTCATAAAATAAAAACAAGCTGTTACTGTTAAAACTTGCTGCGTCACATTTGTGCCATTACTTAAGGTGTTGCTTATGAAATAAAGCATTTTCCAACTTTAGATGCTCTTGAATGCTAACGTGCATAATTTAATGATCGAATATGAATCTCAATGTAAACCAAATTCTTAAAAAGCTGATTTGGAGTATTAACCACTGTTTCGAAAGTGTCTCAACCAATCAGATTTTAGAACCAGAACTACCCTTAACAGCTCTGACTGCAGACTAGGGAGCATCTAACTGCACGTAATACGCCACAGTGCACTTGAATAAAAGAATAACAGATACATTGTGTGAATCTACAGTTGGACTAGATACAAATCAGCACCCTTTCTGCCAATTCATGTTTTTCTATTGGCATTTTCATGACAACTATTATTGTTAGTGCCACAGAAGTCTGCTTAAAATGAATCAAATTTTAATATTTAACTATTTTAAGGTAAATAATTAAACTGCTTACAAATCAGCCTAATCAGCCTCCAGGAATTTGGATGCAGATACCAGTAATTAAACCTTATTATGTGTATGATGCTGTTTTTTATCTTTGCTTGGCCTTTATTTATCTACAAATATTGATAACATGAAATGTGGGAGGGACTTACATTATTTGGATCCAACCATGTGATTCCGAATTCCAACTGCCCTATTAATAAAGGATAACAACATGATTGTCACAGTTTGACCTGTTGGATTCCTGCAAGCGCTTATCCTGTTGTTCTATCTGCGCCGCGTGGCCTAATCAAATAACAAATGCTTGGAGTTTTGGCTCGGATTCCGAGACTGGAGTCAACAGGCTGGGGCATTGGCAACATTTTTCCATGTTGATAAACTGACGGCAAGAAGCCAATCTAATTAGTTTTGCGCAGACCAGGCATGCAGCCAGCAGGAAAGACTGGGGCAACCAATCTTCAAGCAACCCCATGATAAATGTGCCCTTTTCCTTTCCAGTAGTATTAAATGAAGGCAAGCAAATGCATTTAAACATTTCATTTGCAATCTGCACCGCAGAGAGATAGGGCAGAACGTCACTAAACAGGCCAGTGCTTATTTAAAGCCACCTGCCCAGGTGGCTATTAGAGTTTAGGCTTCATTTGAGGGCACAAATGTGTGATAATCTGGAATTCACGACTGTGAAAAATAAATCAGCTGCGGAAACTATATATTTTTTATCATTAGCTACATCTGACTGATGGTATATGATGATTGGTATGGTGCCAAGACTACACCTTGAACATCTCACTACTGTTACTTGAAGGTACTGCTGGGTTAATGAAAGCTTCCAGAAAATCCTGCAGAAGGTTGGCGGATGGAGACTCTTTGACAGCTTTGACTAGACAGTATTCTGCTGCTCTCCAGTAAAAACATGTAGCTCCATTTTTGCTTGGACTCCTGAAGCTGCTCTGCACACTGTGTATAATTCTGGATGAATGGACCAATAGAAATGCTCCAAAATAACTTGGATAAAATCTTTTATATTGACTTCCACTGAAGGTAAACACAGGTTTTAACTTTTTTCTGTAAAGTTTTTTTATTTTGAAGATGCATATTTTTCATTGGACGGCGTCGATTTGTACTCCGTCTTTGTCTTGCAAAAACTGTTCTTGGCCAAACCAACTACTGTTTTTACTGACAGAAATTTGTTTTGCTTGTATTTTGTTTCTTTTCACACTGACTCAAATTTGAATAGCTATTAATTACTTAACAGCTACAATTTTGTTCATCCAAAAAGAGATTCTTCACATTTCTCCCATGTGTTACTTAATGTTATTAAAACAAATGGAATGAACTGGGATTTCTGGTATTTTAAAAATCAGATAAATAAATAATAATAATAAATAATAATCAAATGCAAATATAATGAATTATATTACTGTCATTCATCTTTGTATGTGCTACTTTCAGGTCAGGATCACAGGGGATCTGAAGCTTACTGGGTTTAAGAGGTAATACTCCTGGACAGGGCAAGGGAAAGTGCATCACAGGGTAGCACACACACACATTCACTCACAACAAGGGGGCAACTTAGCATAGCCAATCCGCTTACCATGCGTTTTTGGGATATGGAAAAAAAACCAGTAGCATCTGGATAAAACCCACATAGACATGGGGAAAACACAAAAGATCAGAAATGAAATATAGAGCACCAGGGGCCTCTGAGTTCTCAGCACACACACACACACACACACACACTAGCTGCTCTACTGTCAAGTCAATGATATGTAATTGTCATATATGATATATAACAGTATAGCACAATGAACATAATAACTCTAGAATTGTAAGCACTAATTGTGTTGTCTTAAGGGGATTGGTTTCCAGTCCGAATAGGGCTAAAGACTATGTAAAGCAGTATTATGCAAGAATTGTCATTTCTTGCTCCTTGGCTCCCCCTACAATTGGGAGGTGTAATTCATCCTCTGAGTCGCCCCTAACTGATACAATTTTCACATTTCTGGACAGGCTGAGACAGACAGAACTATCACTGAAAGTGAAAGATGCATGTGGCCTGATATGATTTTACACCAGTATGACTTGTGGTATTCTTGCGAGCGTTGTTCTACCTGCTTCACACGAGCTACATAGTGCAGTTAGCAGTGTGCCTAGCCCAGAGTAACAATGATAGAGACAGTATTCTCCCTATTTCAAGTGAGTGGAACATCAACATGTTTTTGAAGCTGTTATTTTAAGGTTAAAATGCTACATGATGTTGTTTTAAGCATTCATGATCTTGACTGTCTGTCTTTGGAATCAGTCTTCACTTAGTCTGAGTCAGTCTTGTTTACAATTAACCTTAGTAGTTCTTTGCAAAGTGGTCAACACAAAGTTTTTAGTCATTTTTAGAGTGCTTTCAAACCTCTGGGACTGAAAATGTTCAGTTGAAATGCATGTGTGTAGGGAACTGTGAACATTGGTTCACTTCACAGTAAAATTGTTGTTAAATTAAGATATTAATCAGCAGCAATTCCCTAATATTCACACTCACACTTGTTCAGTCTGTAAGGAATGTCAGGGTCCAGCTTAGAGACCCTGTGTAATGGAAAGCAACTCACAATTTAACAAAGGTGATCATGACTACAGCCTTACCACTAGCACATGGGATTCACATCACTGAACCTTACAGTCTAAAAAATAAAAGTGCTTGAAATGGTTCTTTATATGATGCCATAGAAGAACCACTTCCATAAATACCCATGAATATATAAGATGTGTGAAGAATCGTTTGACTATTTAAAGATCCTTTACTTGGTGTAAAGGGGTGAATCATGGCTATGCGAGTTAGAAAAAAGGTACCGTACAAGTACATTTTGTTCCCTAAAGTACAAACAATATAAACGCACCCTCAAAAGTACAACAAGGTCCTTAAGGTCTGGTTGTTTACTTTTAAGGAACACTACATTCACTCTCCCGGGGGAAGGAGGCTCATTTTTACATTTTCATAACCTGAGTGTTTTTAAATTGAAAAACAAAGTAATAAGCCTGGAGTCAGACAGACTGCTAAGAAAGATGGCACAGTTATGTTCCCTAACTAAAGCTTCTGGAGACATATCCTTGAGGGTACCATTCAAGTGACAAGAAAGGTACCACCCCAGTGATGGTTGGAATACCTTTATTTAAGAGTTTAAGCCATCCTTTTACAGGGTACATTGAGCAATGTCATGAAGATACGTGTGTAACAGAGATATGTAGGCGTGACCAATCCTTCAAAGGTCTAAAGAACCTTCACTCAATGTAAAGACCAATTTGAAGGTTTTTCAAACTCTAATCTCTATTATTAATATGGTTTCTTTTGGAACCAAATGTGGTTCTTCTATGACATTGCTCAAAGAACCATTAGAAGCACAGTTATTTTAAACAGTGTGGGTCTCTGCAGTCACCTCAACTTTTTAAATAACCTTACCCTGGTGACAGTGCTAATTTCTGCTCAAAACTGCAGAATTTGCAACCAGGCACTAAGCTACACTATATGGACAAAAGTATTGGGACACCTGCTCATTCATTGTTTCTTCCGAAATAAAGGGGAATTAAAAAGGTTGATCCTGCTTTTGTTGGAGTAACTGTCTCTACTGTCCAAGGAAGGCTTTCTACTCAATATTGGAGCACTGCTGTGGGGACTTGATTGCATTCAGCGACACAAGCGTTAGGGAGGTCAGTATGCTGGAAAATGACCATCCCACCTCATCCCAAACTACCCAACTCATCTCAAACGTACTGGATGGAGCACCATCATTCCAGACAACAGTTCCACTGCTCCACACCTCAATGCTGAGGATATATTGAATTATATATGTATAAAATGCTGCTTTGTGTATATCGTAAATGCTCAGCATGTGAAAAGAGTACTGCTGTACCTTTTAAAAGCATAATATGATGCTGAGCTATAAATTATGCAAACTGGGTACTTATTCAAAGAAAACACTCTTTAGAGATTGTCACTGTGCCACCAGTAAGCAGTGCAATTCATCTCAGAAAAATCCCTTTGTGGAATGGAGATTAATGGCCTGATCCAAAACTCCATCCCTGAGGGAGCTGTAATGACTGGTCAAATCCTAACATGCCTCCAACATACAGCAGACAAAACAGACACACACACACACAGTCTGTGCCTCTTGCTCTCTCTGTTTCTCTCTAAAGCTCTGCCAAGGACACATCCACCACCTCTAGCCTCGTTTGGGGCAACACTAAAGAATAGCTCCTGAAAGGCGTGGACAGGAGGGCCGGCTTCACCCTGCCAGTTCCAGAATCAATTCTCAGCCTGGGAATGTCACCACTCTCCAAAAACACGGCTCTCAATACTGCAACTGTCCACTTACCGGCTGAGACTGCCGCTGTCAACGCACCAAACTGCTGCTATGCTGAAGCAGAAAGTTTTTCTGCCAGCCTACGTGGGCTTGGAGCATTGTCCATGTTACAGCACAATATAATACATGTGTCACCAAGTTCATGGCGGCTCCGGCAGGTCTACACTGCTGAAGATTTCTAACAGGCGCACACAAAGACATGACTAGGCCTTCAGAAAAATTCTATTGAATGGGGAACTTCTCTACATTTCTATTTATATTTATGGCATTTAGCATTTAGCAGAGGCTCTTATCCAGAGCGATTTACAAAAGTTAATAGGAATACAAGTCTAAACAATACTTCAAGCTTAGATTCTGACAAATACAACTGTCAGTAGGGTGTGCCCAGATCCAAAAGATGCACCATACTCAGCAACTAGACACGATACATATATTAGACTACGCCTGAATGTTAGAGACAACGTAAGACATTTTTGCGCAATCACAAGCCTTCAGTAATGGCAGAATTAGTGTTAAGTGCTTTGGAAAGAGATGGCTCTACAGTCAGCGTTTGAAGACAGCAAGCAACTCAGCTGTTTGGACACTCAGGGGAAGTTTATTTCACCACCTTGGAACCAGGACAAAGAAGTCTGGATGCTTGTCTTCCATGCATCTCAACTGATGATGGGCCACACTTGAAGCTCTAAGCACTCTAGATAAGGAGTGGGTTTTGACAATTGCCATCAGGTATGGAGGGGCTGGTCTGGGCCCAAAAAAAAAAAAAAAAAAAAAAAAAAATGTT
This sequence comes from Salminus brasiliensis, assembly GCF_030463535.1. Taxonomy (NCBI): domain Eukaryota; kingdom Metazoa; phylum Chordata; class Actinopteri; order Characiformes; family Bryconidae; genus Salminus; species Salminus brasiliensis. Next base: position 22,408,049 of record NC_132887.1, read on the forward strand.
TTTTATTATGTGTTTTTATTTGACTGAAATCCTGGTCTACACTCCAAGCAAAAAAAATGTTTTTTGAAATACTGAAAAAAATATTTTTAGGATTTTGTGCCAATTATCTGTACAATATAGAACAATGGTAAACTTAAAACTTATAAAATCACCTACAAAAGATTTTCCACCATTTAAAAGAACCCTTTAAGTATGCAAAAAAACTAAAATGTAGGCATCCAAATGGTATGTTTAAATGTCATGGTTCTTAATTTACCACTGCCTGTACCAAAGAACCATCAATTCTACCCTAATTCTAACTTTAATCCACCCTAAACTTATCCTACTACACCTAACCCTAATTCTAACCTTAATCCACCCTAAACTTATCCTACTACACCTAACCCTAATTCTAACCTTAATCCACCCTAAACTTAACCTACTACACCTAACCCTAATTCTAACCTTAATCCACCCTAAACTTAACCTACTGCACCTAAACCCAATTTTAACCTTAATCTCAACCTAAACCTAACCTACTACACCTAAGCCTAATTCTAACCTAAACTTACCCTACTACACCTAACCCTAATTCTAACCTTAATCCACCCTAAACTTACCCTACTACACCTAACCCTAATTCTAACCTTAATCCACCCTAAACTTATCCTACTACACCTAAGCCTAATTCTAACCTTAAACTAACCTAAACTTACCTCACTACACCTAACCCTAATTCTAACCTTAATCCACCCTAAACTTATCCTACTACACCTAACCCTAATTCTAACCTTAATCCACCCTAAACTCACCCTACTACACCTAACCCTAATTCTAACCTTAATCCACCCTAAACTTAACCTACTGCACCTTAACCTAATTCTAACCTTAACCTACTGCACTTAAACCTTATTCTACCCTAAACCTAAACTTAACCTACTACACCTAAACCTAATTTTAACCTTAAACTAATCTAAACTTAATCCACTGCACCTAAATGTAATTCAACCTAAATATTGGTTAAACTTAACCTAACCTTAATCTTAAAGAAATGACTGCAAAATGCCAGCGGGAGCCCGCAAGTGAGTCCGCAATGAATAGGGGGTAAAAGGCTAAAACCAGTGTCAAACCACTTGTCCAGGATCTTTCTGTCATTTCAGAAAACTTGTATATTTCCATTTTTTAGCAGTGCTGAAACATTTGATGTTGTGTTGAGGAAAATATAAACTATGATTTTTTTCAAATGCTCCTTATTAACCTATTCATTTTGGAGCGCCCTCTTGTGTCTGACAAAACCATAACGCATTTTCAAGTGGTAATTCTCTTCTCTACAAGTTCTCTGCTGCTTTTCCAGTTTGTGTTTTCCAGTTTGTGTTTTCTAGTGGACGGGAGATTCTTGTGAATCGTAAAATATGTACAAACATGTTCATATTAAGTGTTACATTTTCATATATTTTTTGCCATTAATAATGTAGAAGAAAAAAAATACCAGTTTAATTATGGATGTTATGAAAAACCTTGGCTGATGAGCATTTTCATTGTTTCATTATTTCATTTTCATTTTTATAAATGTAAAAAAAAAAAAAAAAGCTCTTTACAGACGTAAATGCCCCATGGTTCTTTTTGTTTAGAGGTCCTGGGAAGTATTAAATGCAGGGATGGCCTTGTGCCTCTTTCATTGCATCTTGGTTGTAATTGCTCTCTCCCTGACTTCTGCTCTGGCACCATAGTGTCTTCTGTAAATGCTTTGTTTGTACTCAGGGGAGCTGATCCAAGCAATAGCCATGTTGGCGACGGAGGATTAAAGCGGTATATTACGATTGCTGGAACCGAGTGGGCAACTGCTGCACATCCTAGACCAGCACCGAGTCAAAGTGCATTAGTATCAAGCCAATTGATCAATGCTGTCAGAGACAGTACACTTTTGGCCTTACGGTTCACTAAACCTAATGCTGTACTTCAGTTCCCATCATGAAGTCCTTATGAATCTGCCTTTCCCTTGGGTTGATAATTGAATATATCGAAAGCATTGCAGTATGGCTAATCCCCCCATCAATCAAACTGCCATTGCTCTGCACATCCAAGAACAGAAAAAAAGAAAATACACTCTAGGGTTCAAATCTCAAAAGAGGCCCTGCATTGGAACCAGATTTAGTTGTTTTTTGTGCTAAAAACAGCAGAAAATGAGAGACGTGGGGAATGTGGGGCAACGCTCTTCCATTTCCTCTGATGACAAATGAACCACCTCCTCAGAAGCTCATATTTATATTTTGGACTTGTAAAGCCTCTCAAAATGGGAACATTGTGATGATTACAATCTGTACAGACAAGGGAGGAATGTTCTTCTGGAGACTTTATGAGTAGAGGAAAGACGTCCCTCTTTATAGAAACAGAATTTGAAGGACGGGAATGAAAAAGAAATTGAGATTAGTGTCAGTTTGGTCGCCAAGGGCTGTCTCTAGTAGTTAAAACAGTCAGGCTAAGGGCTGATTAATGTTCCTGCAAAATTGCACATAAACAAGTGGCAAACCATGGCTATCAGAGCTAGGCTTTTATTGCCAGAAATGTCAAAACTTGGCTGAGAAAATGTAAAAATCCTTAATAATGATGCACATTTCTGCTAGCTTCCCAAATGGTTTCTAGTAGTGTGTTAGCGCTGAGCTAACAGCCATGCACGGGAACACTTTTTGGTCACTCTGGTTTAAAATATGGACATCTGAAGCTTGCTAAAAGTCTTTCGCTGTGTATTATTTTCAGACATTAACATATTTTGTCAGTTTTATGGTGGCTCTTTGGGTAAGACTCCTATTTCCTCCTGTTATTATACAATAAAAGCCTCTTGACTTGATTTCCAACACCTGATTGGTTGATTCCTAATCATGTAACTAGTGGTCTCAGTTTTATCAGAAGCGCATATCTCACAACAAAACATCACATTAACACCCATCAAAGTCATTCATTAATATGAGCACATCTAAATTGGTGATGCAGCGTGAGTTGGCCAACAATTGCCGTCAATGCTATTTGCAATCATGGCTGAGGAAAGACATGGACGTTCCATCAAAGGTTATTAAACATAATAAATGCTAATGGTAAAGTAAAACTAGCCATATACAGTTAATCCTCATTTACTCATCCGCTTCATTTGTGTACAAACACCAATAAAATTAGCCAACCAGTGATAGATGCCACCTGGCCAATGAACCACAACCCTTTCATATCTTCCATGTTCTGTTTACATCCCACACAAACCACATGAACGTGCATGTCGGGTAAACAAGTGGTTCTTTTGAGAAAACCACTGCCCTACTTAAGCAGCATTAATTAAGCCCTTCAGTCTAGCCCCTAGTTTCCTAGCTAATGTGAGAGCTTGCATGGCTGTATCTTCCTAGATACCACTGAGAAACAAAATCCTGTGTCCCTTTTGTTTCCAACCAGAACTTACCAAAGAATAAAGAGGAGTTCTGTAATCCTTGAGTTTAAATACATTATTCTGTTGAACAACAATTACAAACTGTACAATACAGACGTCTGTATTGTACAATTATCCGAAGGTCTAGAAGGTTCCCCATTTAGACAGACATATCAAGATGCAGAGAAGAGGTTATGCATGAGGCTTGGACAAACCGTGCATAAAATAAGCTGTACTATGTTGTATGAGTTAGGACTACAGTCCACCATAAAAAAGAAAAACAGCGTGTTTCTGTCAGAGGCAAAATAACAGGCTTGTCAATTGTCTTGTAAAACTGTATCTGAGCATTACATACATTTCATAATGCATTCTGATACTTTTACTGTACAAAAACAGGGTGTTTAGGGTAAATCTGGACAAATATCGGTCTGGCCAAAATTCACAACTTATGTTTCTGTGGGAATATGCTAAGAATGACCAATCTTTGAATCTGTTGTGGTGGAAATTTTCTAAATAAGCAGAAATCAGTAAAATCCCAGAGTCACAATTAATTCTTCAAAGTAATATATTTATTAATAAGCTTTCGGCCGGGGAGTAGCTCCTGGCTGATTTGTGGTCCCTTTCACATTGAGCAGTAAAAGTCCACCCGAAAGTTATGATTAAGTGCCTAAGTCTATTAGTATGTTAGTATGAAGCTAATGGAATACATATGGTATATGTGAGAGATTATAATCATTTGACTATGTACTACTATGATCTCAAAATCACACTGTTTATTTACATAAAATGTCCCAATTTACTAGAGTGACTACATGACCTCGTTTTCCTGTCCTCTTCTTGGGATATGAAAAAATGCATCTGGCCACAATTTCTTATTATTTTTCATCAGCGTTTGCTTTCACATTCTATGTGTGGGTTTTTACAACTTCAAACAAAACTTATACAAAGGTTATGTGAACAGTGCTAAAAGTAAAACTTCCTTTTTTAATTTACTTGTAAACAATAGTTGGAATGAATGGCTCATATTGTGCTGTCTAATGAAAAACATGTATCTCCATTTTTGTCAGTTTTTAGTTTTCTCAATGGTTTGAACCCTGAAGCTGCTCTGTACACTCTGTACATAATTCTGGATGAATAGACCAATTTACATTGACTTCCATTCAGAGTTAAGAACATTTTTTTTCTGTAAAATCACCATTTTAGAGATGACAGCAACAATATAGACTATTATTATAGGCTATTTAGTGGTCTTGGAACAACAGTAAATGTTTATGTATTTATGATATGTTAATTTTTATATGTTTGTTTAACTGCTTCCCACCTTTTTATATACACATTGCCATGGTCCAACAACTTAGGCCTACTTGTGCACTCTTTTTGGAAATGTGGTCACCCTAATTTTGCCCAGTCTCCTGTTTTCACCTGGTTCACCTATCCAGGCATCACAACATCACTGTTATGCTCTTTCCCATCGGTCTAATCGCTGGGCTTTTGTTTTGACAAGGCTTGCTCAAACTGTGACGCCATAGCTTCATTTTTCCTGGCTTGACTGCCTCTCAATAGCCTCAATCCAAGAAACGTTTTAATGAACACAATCTAAAACCTCCTTCCATTAGGATCAGTGGGTCTGGGCAGCATCTGAATGGGTTACTGATGAGCCTGAACATCATCCGTCATGGACGTAGCCAATTGGAGCGGCCACAGAAAAACCCATCACCTCCATTCATCCATGCAAGAACTGTTGTGCTCTTATTTTAAGCAGCCGGCCATCTTTTATCGTTAGCGAGCATTAGCTGCAGTTAGTGGTGATTTGTCGAACGGATGAATGTGTCAAGAACTCCCACGGTCCAGATGTGAAGTCGGTGTGAAGGGATTTTTTTTTTTGTGTGTGTTACTAGCTGTGTTACTAGAAGATCTGCAATACACATTACTCAAGTATACAGAACAGAGAGGTCATGCCTGTCAAGTGCACATGCTGAGCAAATTCAATGCAGTTTATTGAAAAAAGCTTTCACCTCCTGCACTCATAGCATGACATGGCTATTCAGTGGGATATTATGAACAATTTACTGTTCACTAGTTTTGCTAGCACTTTGTTTTTCAGTGATTGACACATGTCACAAGGAGAACGATGTCCCAAAAGACATGGAAATTAGTCAGGAAGGAAAATGAAGAGGTTCCACTAGCTCTCTTCCCTGCTGTAATACGTTGTACCCACAAGCCGCATCTCTCTCGTTAGCATAACTTTAGCATGCTAATCAAGTCCACATCTCGTTGTAGCTGTCGAGAAGACACAGTGACCGTGGTATCCCTGCAACTGAACGATTACTGAAGCTCCTATCTAACTTATTAATGTTTGCTTTAATGAAGACGCCGCCCACACAGCTGGAGAAGATGGAGGCAGGGTTAGTCGCTAGGCCCCTAGAGAGCTGTGGGCACAAGCCAACCGTTGTCTCAGAGTGGGGACCTGTCGTTTGGCATTCCGTTAATGCCTGGGGTTGTTTGCTAAATTACTTCAAAACCAGCATGGCTGTGGCATGGGTTTCTTTTCACTGCAATTTAGCATCAAGCCACACTCATTATCTTTCAAGTCACAAGGCTAAATTAATTAAAAAGCAATTTGCTTACAAGGTGAGTCCATCGAGCAACCAGATTTAAATGTAAAACAGGAAGCTAAAAGTGAGGATGAACTAATGGTGCATTGTTGGAGTCGGACACGCGCGATAAGGGGGGGCGGGTGCGGGGGTGCCTTATCAAGCACGACTGAAACTATTAGAGAAGTTTACCTACATAATTCGTCTAATGGCCAGATGGAGGGACCGGATGTGTGGGGGGGCGGCGCTTGATAATAAATTCGGTGAACAGCTGTCACAACCTCTGTGGAGGGAAAACGGAAAGAGAGGCAGGTGGAAAGAGATTTTCCATTACCCGTTGCTGCCATGCATCTGCCAATAATTATAGCCAAAGGAACAGTTAGCGTTTGTCAGAAGATATGATGGACATGGCAGGGAGACAGAGGGAGGATAGAAGGGGGATAGAAACGGGAGAACAAGGAAATCGACAGGAAAGCAGGTCGCTGCCGAATTTTCAGCAAGTCCACTCGGAGGAAGAAAGATAGAAAGAAAGCTGTTAAAGACTTCTGAGGGAAGAAGGGAGGGAAGACCAGTGATGCTCGGCTCAGTCCCCCAGAGCCTCACAGCCTGCCAACTCTTCCCTATAACGATTCAGTCACAGTCACGGAGCGGTGAGAAACGAATCAGCACACACAGACACACAGACACACACCTGCCGGTGAAGACCCCGCCAATATAGAGACGCATTTATCTGTGTTTCCCAACCCTTCAGTAGGAAAGAGGATAAGCAGCTATAACATTTATAGCAAATATAAAAATCAATCGTGAATATGTTAAACGTGCAGCCGCAGGAGAGGTGTTGGTCCTTTAAGCAGCCAATCATTATTTGTTAGGAAATGTGGTGTTAAATATGGCCAGTATTATCTGTTTTGGTTGATTTAAAGTATGTGACCAACAAAAGGTGACCTTAAAGTTTAAAAAAACAACAACACAAAAACTTTGTCTTTTACAACAAGTCGGAAACTGACGAGCGCTGCAACGCTGCGTAAATTGATCAATTACAGCAGGATCTAGCAGGATCTTTTTTACGTTCAGATACGTTAAAATCAGGCTGACCGATCAAAGCTCTATTGTCATGGTTGCAGACCAAAAAAAAGAGCCCAAATCAAGACTGTTGCAGAACAGCTACCAGTTTTGGTTTTGTACTTTTGATGTTATGCTCCAATCAAAAATAGGAAACAAACCAAGTGAACCACACACCTTATTTTATGGGTAGCTAACTACTGATGTTGTGGTGAACCCTGCGCTGTTTACATTTAAAAGGGTTTCTACATCATCAATGATAGCAACGTGGCCCTTGCAGCAGAAGCCACAGAAATGCAGGGTGGGCGGTGGAAGGAAAAGCGAGTAGAGTTGTGTGCTACCAGCACACTAGACGAGTCAACGTTCTTGACGTTCTCGCCGTGTACCTCGTAATGCCCCCTTGCAATTAGCTCTGAAGAGCTAAAGTGAGTCAGTCATAGGAAATATATCTACCTTGCTGTCATCGGTAATGTAGAGACTGGGACCATGTACCTTTTCAAATGTTACCAGTGAGGGAAGGTCTGTCTGTTCCACAAACTAAAGTTAGCAAAATATTATCTATCTAAACTACAATAATTCAATTCAATTTGAATTGATTTCTATAGCGATTTTCATGTTGTCACAAAGCAACTTTACAGAGATCCGGGACCGAGGCTCTTCTGAGCAAGCCAGTGGTGACAGATCAAGATAGAGAGGAAGAAACCTTGAGAGGAACCAAGATTCAAAGGGGAATCCATCCTCCTCTGGTCGACACCGAATAGCACAATAAAAAGCAAAACAGGAAAAAAATAGCAAACGACAGTAAAACAATACTGTATTTAGAGAATTTGACAAATGTGCCATCTTGCTAATACCTGAAAGATCCTACCGATTTTTTCCATAGCCGCAACTCATTTAGTCTCTCTGAACACGGTGAAACTCAGCTAGTATACTAACAGCTAGTTTATATTTTTAACTCCATCCAAATCCACGAAACTCCAAGTAAGACTGAATGAAGCTAACAGGTTGTTTTTTGGTATTATATTTATGTTATAAACATAGAATAATGAATAGTTTTTCATTTTCAGATTTTAGATTCACAATGAAAAGACCAAATGATACACTGATTGGGGGGTGGTGAATACTTTACAGACACAGGTACTTTTCATCCTGGAATGTGGCACCTCACAAATCTATTTTTATATATATTATTTTATAATTTTTTGTGTTCAAAAGCTAGTTAGCTCTGCTCTAAATAGCTCTAAATGGCGTTAAATAGTCTGCTGGCATGTTGGGTCAGAACAGCTTTACATACTTTATGATCAGTGTCCACAGCCGCAGCCACTTCAGACTGCGTTCATGCTGAATACGATATAACCATGAACCATTTGAAATGAAATGACTGGAAATTCTAACAGAAGCAGAAGAATCAAACTCTTGACAGCGGGCATGGCAGAAAAAGGTGGATAGACACATACTGTATATTGTCTACCATCTCGCTGTGTGATGGAGGGAGAGGAAGGTCCATTCTACTCATCCAGAGAGAGACAGAACTATCATGCTCTTTTGGACTCTTGGTCACAGATACCTTTACACTATTTACTATTGCATTAAAATACAAATTCTTATCTAAAAGTCACATCTTAATTTTTTTGCTTCTGGAACATCTCATTTCAGGGTCCTTCAGTAGGCAGGCAGCATACTAGGGCTCAAATTCCCACAATGCCACTTTTTCATGTTGGAAATGTGTTGGAATAGCTCTAGTGATGAGATTCTCAGAACTCCATAAATCCACACAACACTGCAGAAAATGTATTTTTAATGACATGTTAGACCCCATAGCTCTATATGGTGTCAATAGGTCACTAACTAAATATTTCACGGTAGCTTGCTGCTTCATGGGTTCTTGAGAGGCTCTTGGTAATATTCTTGAACGACAGCTGGGCTGATTTTTCTGCTTCACTCGGTTTGTTTTCAAGCTTCGCTTCCCATGTTACTTCTTGAATTTGAGGACCTCCAAAAATCCCTTCTTTGATCTTGGCATCCTGTGTCTTGGGAAATGCATTCATCAGATACATAAACACAGTTCCTTTTTGATCCATCGCTTTGATGAAGCTCTACAGCTCAAGTGCAATGTGTAATAGAGGTAAGTAAACCACATTAATGTTAAATATGTGTTAACTCATGTCTACCAACTCTCACACACTGGCTGTAAGACTCATGCAATGTCATGACACATTAAACGCACTCTGGACCGGCGATGGTGGTTTTCTGAAGGAGTTAAGGAGGGCACCTCCCCACCCTCGGCCAGCCAACTAATTGATAGATAGACGCAATTCTATTCAGACAACCTTACTGGGACACCTATTAATTATTGAATTCAGGTGTTTCATTTAGGCCCATTGCCACAGGTGTATGCAGTCAAGCACTTAGCCACGCAGTTTGCTTTTACACACATTAATGAAAGAATGGGTCATTTTAAAAAGGTCATTTTATGTGCTACTGTAATAGGATGTCACTATCAGTCAGTTTGTGAAATTTCTTTCCTTGTAGATAGTCCACCATTAACTGTAATTGCCATTATTGGTATTATTGACCACGTAAAGTTACAGAGTGGGGTCGCCGAGTCCTCAGGCACAAAGACTCAATAACTGCAGAGGTCCAAACCTGCTGTCAGAGCTGAAAAAAGAGAGGAAGGGACAACCGCATAATAATACCTATAGATTTAGAATGGAATGTTGGATGAGGCTAAGTCGCCGGACTTGCATGCTTGTGGCACGGTAGCAGTATTGGACGAGGATAGCGCGTGGCGAGGAGACTCTTACTAGCTTTTTTTGGTGTGTTTTGGTTGCTGGGTTTGTGTTTACTGTCTTTTGGTCTGCAAGCCCAATGTCACTCCCCTGGCAAAGTGCATGCTTTAATTTGAGGGGTGGAGCTTCTGAAGGAGCTTTGAAGGAAGGGGTGTTTATGTTTTGCTGTTGAGTTTAAATATCAACCGTCATTCTCCAGAATGGTGTGCCCTGCCTTTACCCTAATCTAACGTTGACTTCACCTACACCTCGACCTAATTCTAACCTTAACCTAACCTAAACTTTACCTACCCTAAACTTAACTATAGTACAATATTACAATTTTACCATTACTACAGGGCATTCCATCCATTCATTTCCTTTTAGAACCTATGAACCTGAATGCAGCTGTAGACACTGTTTTCTCAATTCTTCTTTGGGTACATGGCAGATATTGTGTGTATTTGGCAAAGCGGCGCCACCAGTGGATGGAAGCTGTTTCTTGGAGTACACTTAAGACATGACATCTTGTTGCAATTGCTGCATTAGTTCACATGTGTTCTCCTTTGTTCCATTAAACACTGTGTGTGCGTGTGTGAGTGTGTGTCTGTTTGCAGCAAATGAGACAGAAGACACCTGTAAAAATACCAATTTGCGCCAATACCAATTTGGATATTTTGTGTTAAGCTCCCATCTGCTTGTTTGTCTCTGAAGAGACGTCAGCTTTGGATTTATGTAACAGTCAGAATAAAGATGGGAACACAGTTAGGCCATGCTCATTGGTGACGTTGCAGTAGTATACTTCACTGACAGATCATCCTTTAACTGAGTTCAACGGAAATGCTAAAATTATCCACTAATTCCAGCAGTGTGCATGCATACACACACACATGCACACATACACACAGAGCGAAAAAAGAGCCAATTATTTCCTGCAAATTATTTAATTTACCGCATGGCTTCACTCTGACTTTTTTTTTTTTTTTACCCTTTCAGCCAGATTTTGGAAGTCCTTTATTGACCCCTGGTTTCATGTTTCTTAATGAAATGTATATTTGTACTTCAGCCAAAGCTCTGCTGATTAATGAACATTGCCCACTGACTTGTATCTCATTAAACCACATAAAAGTTTGTGTGTAGCTGTGCGCATATTTCCCGGGAAAAATGTTCGACTTTATCAGGTCAGCTCACAAGCAATCAGGCTTGTGATGGCTCAGAACGGGAAATAATAAATAGTTTAGAGCTGCATTAGGCGCAGGGTAAACCGCGGCCCTACACGCTGTCTTTATGGCTCTCCATTGCCAATAGAAAACAATCCATAGATGAAGCTGGTGTAGGTACTTAAGAGAGTCAATTGAAATTCTAGTGGGGCAGTTACTGTGGACTGGTTGTACTGTATTTATAAAAAAGTATAAGAATGCAGCAGGCTCAGTGAACTTTTCCCGTCAAGTCTATTGATGAAGTCAATTTGTAGAGGTTTAGGAGGATAGATCAGTGACACCCTATTCATGTGATATATGTCCAGTTCTCATAGAGTTGGACATGAACTTTGCTATGGTAGAATGATTCTGGAGATGACTGACTCAATTTGCAGTGTCAGAATAATACTGAGCAAGAATGGGATCCATGGCAGACTAGCATAGCAGGAACTATCTAACCTAGAAGAATGTAAATGCTTATTTCAAAATAACCAAAAAAAACACTAGATGATCCTCCTTCTTGGAACATTTTGCCTCACATGGACCCTGTTATGTCAGGCAAAAAAATGCTTTTTGAAATAAGATCACTAAACTTGTACTAACTGTGAAGATGGTGGTGGTAGTACTGTTGTTTTGCTGCAACAGGATTATCTTTGAGGGAACAGCCTGATCTCTCTTAGTGGAAATGCCTACATTGTGCATTTGTCATTGCCTGGTAAAACAACCCTTTGCTACGTTTTCAGAGGAAATGTTACCTCTAGAAGCAAAGAAGAAAAAAAGACTACAGTTTCTCCAATTGTGTAGGCCAATTAATTTCTTTTTATAAGCCTCAAAAGGTTTGTAAACAGCTGGATGTCAGTGGACATACACAAATTACCAAAACATCATATTTGTGGAGTAGAATAATTGACCTTTTTCAAGTCAAGTCAAATTTATTTGTATAGCACTTTTTACAACTGTTGTTGTCACAAAGCAGCTTTACATAATTATTAATTAGTAAAATAAATAACATAAAAAGACATGACAAAAACTCCCTCAGAGCTGGAGGAAGAAACTTTGGGAGGAACCAAGACTCACAAGGGGGACCCAACCTCCTCTGGTCAGAACTATTTATAAATTATTGATAAAAGTTACCAAACCTTCTATACTGTTGAACTGCTCTGATCATAATCATAATATAATAATTATGGTGTAGTAGAACTTAATATAGTCATGGCAGTGATAGTAAAAGTAACTTATGTGAACATTTCTATGTAAGATCATAAACTATTATTTCTGCTCTGTTTTAGAAATTTCTTTAAGAGAATGTTTCGTCATCTGTCTGTGAGCTGAAGCTGTAGCGCAGTTGGGTCATGCAACAAGACAATGATCCAAAGAACACAAGGAAGTCTACCTTACAATGGCAACATATGGTTAAGAAGCTAAAATAAAAACTTTTACAGTGGCCTACTTAAAGTACTGGATACAGGACCTGAAGTGAGCAGTTCATGGTCAACAACCTATAAATATTACTGAGCTGAAACAGTTCTGTAAGGAGTGGGTCAAAATTCCTCCACAATATTGTGAGACACTAATTAACAACTACGGAAAGCTTTAGCTTTTCCAGAACTGTACTTTGTATAACAACGCAAGCTGTTCTGTGCTACTCCCAAACACTACTTGGTAGTTTGTTTAGGGATTTTCTTTTGCAGTTCACAGTCTTATGAAGTCAGATTAATGTGCGGTAGTGCTAGCATTAATTTAACCAAAGTCACCTTTTGACTAATTAACATCTTTGCAATTCAGAGAATCTGAAAAATCAGGTATTAAACACTTTTGTTTACCACCAGGTGTGAGGGTATTTTCAAAAATTACATTAATTTCTGCCTTTCAGAAATCCATTTTAGACACAGGGCTCCTAAAATGGGCATAAAGCCAACTATAGAATGATGGCATGGCTTCAGTAGTCTACGGACATGCTCAGAAGATTGATTTATAATGATATAAATCATGCACTGTGCAAGTGTGCATAAACAAAGTCTAAGCTGAACACACTGTTTTATTTCTGTGGAGCTTTAGCAGAGACTTAAGTGCCAAAAAAAAAGCCAACAGTGTAAAATGGCCTTCAGGAGTAAAACACACAGTATCATACATACAATTTATGAAGATACATTTTGTCTCCTCTGGTTCATCTAATTTATATTCTTCACTGTGGGGAGAATTGGAAGCATACTGAAGCTTTTTCTCTGGGCGGTTAACAAATTAACTTCTTTAAATTAAGTGTTTAATTATTAAGAGCTCTGCGGGCAAGCTGCCTAAGAGCTTTAAACTTAGAATATTTAGAACAGCAGTGACAGAGTTCATCATAGTTTTGAACAGTATCTGATAGCACAAATAATGAATGCAGTTTTTGTTGGTCTTTATTATAGAACTGTTATTTTCACAGAATTCCCCAGATTCTACTGTTTGGTATATATTTTTTTTCAGAGCCCTCAGAACTGAACTTAAATCAGCAGAAATGTTCATATTAACATCTAAATCCATATTAGATATAGCAAAACCAACAAGGAGACTTGAGCGGCTCAGGCATCCACAGGCATCTTTAATCTGCTAGTATGGAAAAAAAACACTGTAGGCTTTTTAAAAAAATGTGTCATTTAATGCCAGCTTACTTCTCAAAATGCTTAAACCATTGCTACATTTACAAATCACATTGTTAGTAGAGATATATGTTATGTAGTAATTGGAGATGGTATATCAGTAGGGATGTTTTTGGAGACTGGACTAATAACAGGATAAAATGTTGAAAATGGGATACTTGTGTAGGAAAATAAAAGTATTGGATGGGGAAAAAGAATGAATCTGATCTGCTTCTGTAACACATATAATACACACTCACACTGTGATGTCATGCTGTTATGTCTTCCAAGATAGTCAAATAAAGGCAGCATTATGTAGGAATTGGCATTTCTTGATCCTGGGCTCCTCCTTTACTTTTTTGTTTAAATTTAAGGCATTTAGCAGACACTCTTATCCAGAGCGACTTACAAAAGTGCTTCGCTGTTAACTCAGAAAACCCATAGCTAGTTTGTTTAGAATAGAAACTCAAAATATCAGATGCTTTAAACCTGACTAACTTTTAGAGCTGAATAACTTGGAAAGATCAGGTCAAATCTAGAAATGGATGTTTCAAAAACAAATGATTGGATGCAGTCATCTACATTTTGCAGCATTTGACTGATTATGTCTACACTTCAGAATTCACTATGCTACTTCAGCAGTTTTACCATGGTACTATCCGCAGTAATACAATTAGAAATATCCTTAAATCAGTTCCATTGATGGACATACTGCCATAGATGCCATAATACTGCTTCCACCATGTTTGACAGATGATGTGATATGCTTCAGATCATGAGCCTTTTCTGCTCCTTCTACACACTCTTCTCTTCCCATCATTAATCTTGGCTTTAACTGTCTAACAAATCATGTTTCAGAGCAGGTTTTTTAATGTTTTCTAGCATGATTTTATGTTTTTGAGTGTTACCAGTGGTTGGCATCTTGAAGTAAACCCACTGTGTTTACATGCTTGTTCTTGGCTTACTTAGATGTTGGGAAGGGGGTTATCGATCAAAAAATGGCTGAATTCAATACTTATTTCATCTGTTAAATTGAAACTGAAAGTCTACACCTCGACCATATCTTGATTGCTTAATTTCAAATCCATAGAGGTTCTGTTTTTTTTGTTTTTTGTTTTTTTTCTGGAACAGTGAAAAACATCTAGAAAAGAGACCTCCTGTTTCTCAGAACAGTGATTAAAAAAGGCAAAGTACTTTATTGATGCTTGACCGAACCAGAGTGATTTAAGGAAAAGACTTACAGGATCTGACAAGGTCTGATTTGAAAAGAGAGAGTGAAAACATTTGTGAGACTCAAGCAAGATTGGCACACTCTACAGAAATAGCATTTCTCTTCCATGGCTCCAATTTCCCTCAAGCTGTAAGGTAGCACCGGGTTGTTTATTATTCTGGCTCGCTTTTGTCAGTGCATTTTACATGATTACTTTGAAAGTGCTGGAGCATTTACATATAGATGTTGACTTTTCAGCTTCTTCCATTATATCTGTCAAATCTGCACTCTTAGCAAAAAGGCTTCAATATAGTGCCAAAAGTTTTTTTTTTCTTTGCTTACAATGAAAATGATGACCGTAACAAAAGAAGTCTCCTTTTTGGTGATCTTTAAACCCATTTTAAAATCATTATTCTTAAAAGCATTATATCATGGTCACTTCATTATAGAAGAACTATTTATCCATGCAAAGAACCCTTTAATACAAATGGTTCGTTGAGTTAATGGATCTATATGTAATCATTGCCTTTACTAAAAAAACCCTTGAAGAATCCTCTTTTTAAGGGCATTATATGTAACAGCTGCCTTTAAGAACCCTGAAGGAAGGAGTGTTTACAACATTTGCCTTTACAAAACAACCCTTGAAGAACCCTTCTTTTTTAACTACTGTCTTTTGCAAAGAACCCTGGAAAATTCCCTGGAAAACTCTTTCTGAGGTGTGTATATAACCATTGCGCTACACAGAAAATTTAAAGAATCCATTTTTAAAGAACCTGTACATAACCGTTGCCTTTACTAAAGGACCCTTAAAAAGCATGATTCTCATGGTGTATATATCCATTGCATAAAAAAACTCCCAAAGAACCTAACAAGAGTATGTATACTGTGGCCTTTACCAAAGACCACTAGAACAATTCTATTTTTAAGAGTTTTTATAACCATTGCCTTTAGAAAAGTACCTTATTTTTGAGAGTGAATGTAGTGAATGTAATGTGAGAGTGTATGTAATCATTGCCTTTAAATAAGAATTCATGAAGGACCTCTTTTTTGAGAGTGAATCAAACTGCTGCCTTTAGTAAAGAGCCCTCAAAAAGTTTCTTTTTAAGAGTGTATATAACTGTTGCTTTAAAAAAAAAAAAGAACCCACAACAAACCTTTTTTTTAGATTGTATATAACTACTGCTTTTAGTAAAGAGCCCTCATTAAGTCACATTTTAAGAGTGTATATAACTATAGCCTTTAAAAAATAACCCTAAGCAGCTGCCTTTAAGAACCCTTGAAGAATCCCTTTCTTATCAGTGTACACAACACTTACCTTTACAAATGATTCCTTGAAGAACCTCCTTTTTTAAGAGTGTATATAACTACTGCCTTTACAAAAAAATTTTCTTAACCGCTTCTTTTTAAAGACGGGTAGTTTTGAACTGGATATTACACTTAGGTGAAAGATCAGCCAGCCTGCTGAGCTATGTCTTGAGTTTATTTCAGGGCAGACCAACCTAAATCAGCTTCATCCAAAATGCCAAGGTAAGTCTTTTACTTTTTTCCACCTCATGAGGTAGAACTATGTGAACTCATCTATCTTTTACCAAGTGAAAGCTCAGGAAAAACTTTGTGTGCAAAAATAACTGACACTGTGAAACTTTTTTCACCAATGTTACATAATAATGCATACACACCAGCAAGAGAGAGGCAGGGTGAATTATTTAGTATCTTCTGCACTTCTCATGCAGATACTGATCTTTATTTATTTCTTTATTTTTTTCATCTTGTTCAGAGCCTTGTTCTAATCACCCCGGTTGTCTGACGAAAAAGCAAACTGAACTTTTTGTGAAGTTAGAATTGGAGCAAAGAAGCAGATACTCCATCTGGACACCTTACTCTTCCCTCATGAATAAATCGAAGGCTAGTTGTGCAATGGAGGCACTGAAACATGACACGTGTTCACCTGAGCCTTTTACCTGAGGTCAGTTCATACTGCGGAATAGCAGCGGGGACCGCTACAACACCTTACCCCAACACAAAGACTCAACACAAGGCCGGAGGATGATGGCAAGAAGACCCCCAGGGACCTTCAGGTGCAGCTGGTGAATTGCTTAGCCTACAGAGGACTGAGGAATAGGATCATAAGAAGCACAGAAAGCAAACCTGAAGAGGAAAGAGAGGCTATTGGGGGGACCACGCTTCCTCCTATAAGAGCGTTCTTCCAAGGAGGATCTTTCAGACTTAACAGGATCAAAAATGAAAGGAACCAACAAAGCTGTGCATCAGGCTTCAGACTGCCCCACAGCAACAGCCTTATAGAGAGTCCATAGGAGAGTCCAGAATGAGTTCCTCTGCTGTGAACTGTCAGTCGGTGCTCTCCTGAATAGGGAAGGCTGGGCCACGGCACTGCAACCTGAACCACTGAGACTTGGACCAGTAAGCTGAGGGGTATGAACAGAGCCCCAGAGGACCATGTGAAGACCAGACCGAAAGGAGGGGTGGAAGCCGAGGGCTGTGTGGAAACAGCCCACATTTAATGTACTCCCATCACGGACAGAGACAGACTCTGAGGAGTGCGAGGGGCTTGCTTTCACAAAGGGAACAGTTGAGCTGCACCTGGTGGAGAATGAGCAAATTCTGACTCAGGTAAGACTTGAAACTCCACTCAGACTTGAAACTCTCTAATTTCAAACATAATAAGGCAGTTCCACCTCAAGCTCTTACATTAATATGCACTCAAAAATATAAAGACACCGAAAATAGGTCCCTGCATCATACCATAGAATAACAACTCTTGATGCCCTGAAGAACTTTCCAGAGGTTTTTAAGTGCAATTTTGTAAATAAATTGTAGGGGTCCCTAAAGACTGGTTTGAGAACCAAGTAAATAGGATATATGGGTGTGAAGAACATTCTTAAAGGTTAAAGAGCCTCTTAAATTGGTTTGGAGTCTTTAGGTTCTTAGCACTTAGCACTTAGCAAGAGTGGTTCTTTGATGGCATTACTCAAAGAACAGTAAGTGGTACATAGTGTAAACCATTCTTGGCTTAGATTGTCATATAACATTTACATTATTTAGGGGTTGTTTATTTTTTTTGAAAGCTTGACATTCACACCAACAAAATTCCAAATTATCCATTAAATGGTTCTTTAGATTACCAAAAATGGTTCTTTGGTCAATATAACCCTTTTTGACACAGCTTGCATTCATAAATGCTATGAAGCCTCAACAACCTGCACAAATGGGACTACATTGGCCTCACCAGATCCACTTATCTGGATATTTCTAATTTCAAATTGTTTTGCTATTTTAATATTTCGTAGTGGCAGTGCTGTTACTTGTAAACCACCAAACATATTCATATCTCAAAATGTTCTATGGGCATTAAAAGTACTTTAAGTTGTTCTTTTATGTATAAATGATAGATATGACTTAAATTGAGGTGACAAGTGCCCCAGATATGGTTTTGCAAGCATACAACCCTGTTATTGTGTCTCACAGTGAAACAATCTGATTTTAATAAAAATAAATGAGCTTTTTTTGATTGTCTGGTTTACGCCACTGCACGGGAGCTCACGGGAGCCATGGAGAATAACTTTGTTTTGAACACTGTAATAATAGCATTGTACTTTTTATGTAATTATTCCTATAATTATTTGTAACTGGTAACGCTGCTGTCCTCTCAGTGTCCTCTTACGGTCCTCTCAGGCCAGTGAGCAGTTAGCTAGATAAAGAGATTGTAGAGAGTTTGATGGGTTAACTTTTAGCCTAGCACCCAGCATCCTCTGTTTGAAAATTCTCCTAGCAGTGCTTCACCTTCTCGGCTAATATTAGCCTTTTTAGTCTTTTCTCCTGAAGTATTTTCATTTAGCCTCGACAGGCTTTCACTAGTTGGCTGAGTGTACATCGGTTTTGGCAGCGTATATAAAATGAGCCAAGACTGTTGTGTAACAGTTCTGGAGTTTAGACCCTGGCTAATTTTACAGCTCTTACAGTTTACTAGGTTTTGTTTTTAAAAGGAGGACACAGCAGGCTTTGATGTTCCTGGAACTGAACATCTCATTATTCAACCGTTTCAAACTAAAAACTGTTTCATTTTAGAGCACATTGAAGAAAACAGCTGAAAATAATCGTACCTCTTAAAATTATTTAAATTGTCCTGCCCATACTGGAAAGCGCAAAGAGCTTAAGCCTTAATTCTGTTCCAGTATAGCTAGCAGTCTATTAACATCTCTTACTGCATTTGCATGGACTGGAATGCCTGGAGTTAGCCATTCATGCTTTCATAGAATAACCAGTAGAATAACTACTTTTGATGCCCTGAGTGATGCCCTCAGTGGATTTTCAGTGCATTTTTGTAAATGAAAAGTAACCATCTTAGGGGCCCTGAGGACTGGTTTGAGAACCACTGCTTCTGAGAACCATTTTTGTAAATAAGATATATGGGTGTGAGGAATGTTCTTAAATATTAAAGACCCTCTTTAATTGGTTTGTGAAGCTCATCTGAGTTATTAGTGCTCACATTCATACTTTCGGGTGTGTGATTAACATGGGCAGTTGCCATAAATCTGCATCACAAGCTGATAACAGACAGCATCTTTCCAGATGCAGCTGTAAAGGCCGGAAAACCTTCAGTGCCATCCGTTTTGTCTTCAAGTGGAGAAAGAGCTCAAACAGGTAGAAAAAGCAAAGACTGTTGTGCTAACTGCAGGGACGCATGAGTGTGCACTAAGGGAAGCTTTAAATCCATTATTCACAACTTTTTCAGAAGCGTTACGTAAACAGCACCCCCCCCCCCCTCCTTCCTCCTCACCTCCTGCTGAGGGATTATGGGGCTGTGGGGAAGGAGTGTATCGCCGGCTGGTGGAACGCTCCTCTGTGTGTTCTGTTTCCAGCCCCTGTGGTGATGTGTACCTGTCACATTCCCTGTGGGAAAATCCCCCTGCTGGCTACATCTCCATCAGCGCAGTCAGCGTAATTACAGCAAACGCCAGTCTCGCCTTCTAATTGTGTTGATAAGCCTAAACCTGTTAGCGCATGGCAGGATGCCGCAGTGGGGAGGGTAGGTTTTTTTGTTGTTGTTGTTTTGGGGTTTTTTTTCCAATTGAAATGAACACATTCTTACATCAGAACTGTTTGTCCATGCCATAATAGCTGCTCTATGCACCCCAGCAGATGGTCTTTCCTGAATCAATAAACAATGGCTAATAAGCACCAAGCTCCAGATCTCCCACAGTACTGAATTGAGCTTATATATGTACTATTCTTTTCTACTGATGGCACAGAAAGACCGATTTGAGGGGAGTGTTGGAAAGCCTTAGAAAATCTCTACTGAGAAGAAAGAGTGCTGCAACCCAGCAACAGATGCAATGGCACCAGTCGTTTTAATGATTCCAATTTAATTTACATGGATGTCTACTTGTCTTGTTGGCCTACTCTGTTTGATGTCAAAAATTGCTCCTTTACATTTGCTACAAGCCAATATAACAATAAAAGCTCATACAGCATCAGTCAGATCATATAATTTGCTCATAATGTGTAATCGTGTAATACATACTTTACTTTTACTCAGTTCAGAAGTTCACCTACTGGCTGTAAATGTACTAATAAAATTGCTATTTTGTAGGATTTATAGTCTTAGTGTCCTTCTCCTCCAAATTGCTCACTGCTAATCTCAACCTGCAGGTTACAACTCACCCTGTCACATGGCGTCCCCAGACTGGGACGCTTTTGACCATGGAGCACTGAGGCCTTGCTGGGATTTGAACTTATGATGCCTTGCCTCACAACAATCAGACATTTAGATCCTTAGGTACTGTTACAGAGCTCACACCCTCATCCCACTTTTCATGCAACTAGTGGGTTCTCCTGAATATTGATAGATGTTCCCTAAAGCCTGTGAATCATATACAATATCCCGGAAATCAGCACATTGTATATCAGGGTTGTTGTGCACTTTAGGAGCGACAGCATGTGAGTGACAGACTGAGACACAGTCTCAGTTCTCTGTGGACGGGGTTTACACTCAACCTCTCTATGATAGGGCATCAGTTCAGTTTAGTTCTGTAGCTCTGTGGCAGAGAGTTCAAAGTACTGGGAATATGAAAAGGCACTTTCCCCCTGCTTGCATTGTCTACAGTATGTTTACAGGTGTTGCCTAAACTTCCTGTTAATGTGCTTTACAGATTTTTTATTTTTTTTGTAAAGCACATTGTTTGTCCATGCCATAATCGCTGCTCTATGAACTCCAGCAGACGATCTTTCCTGAATCAATAAACAATGGGTAATAAACACCAAGCTCCAAGTTTTAGATCTCCATCAGTGTAGCATACTATTCTTTTCTACTGAAAGCACAGAAAGACCAATTTTGAGGTGAAGGGTGGAAAGCATCAGAAATTCAGACTCTCCAAAAGTGTAACATGAGAAAAATTAACAAGGATACACCACATGCTTTTATTTCTTTTAGTGACAACAACATTCTAGGTAAGGGGACGGGGCAGTTGGTTCTACCTCCCTGACATTAGTTTTTGCTGGGTGGGTTGTCTGCACCTTATAAAACACAGTCCTTAATGAATTTACCTTTCCATTCTGTCTAAGACACAGAAATGAATGTACACAGCTTCACAGCTCTAGAGTGGCACAACTGCCTAACTGCCTACTTGCCAAGAGATGAGTGCCCAGCACTTCATCACTCTGAAAGTAGGTAGCACTCCCATGTTTTTGGGATTGGTTCAAATTTAAAAAATGTTTCCTAGGCAAAGCTCTCGAAAGTTCTGAGGTGGCCAGCAATGAGTCCAGATCTAAATGTGATAGGAGAGATCTCAAAACAGCACCTGGGAGAAGGCATCCTTCAAATCTGAGAAACCTGGAGCAGTTGACATTACAGATGTGTAGGAAACTTACAGGAATTGATTGAATTCATTTTTTTCCCCAAAGGGTGTCAATAACTGTGTCCCGTCCATTTCTGGAGTTCTGTGTGGAATGATATCAGATTTTAATTCGATTTTAGCATTTGCAATTGCAACAATGTTTAGTACACTTGCTGTAGCTCTATCTGACCAGTCAGTGCCTTTACTGGATCACATTTGTCCCAGAATCATCTCTGGATAGTCTCCTGTCATGGTCACCCCAAAAATAAAACTCCATGGCACTTCCAGTATCACAAACATGGCCAGTAAGTGCAAAAGCCAGTTTTATCCGGAGGTCTCTTCCTTTCATAAGCTGAAACACCACTAAAGCACTGCAGCTCCTCCTCCTTCAGGTAACTGTGAAGAACAATTACCTCAACAATACATCATGTTTAAGTGAGCTCTAAATTGTACTCTAACTGATTCATTCACTTAAGTAATTAGTTACTGATAGTGGAGCTTACTCTTCCGTGATGTGCTTATGATCTATGGTATCTTTTTTTGTGAATCACATTTAGGGGAACACCAAAGGAATATAAAATAGCTTGTGGTACGGTGAATACAGAGGGAATCAAACACTCAGGCATGTCTATTCTTCCACTGTATGCTCTAGCTTTTGTTAGCAATACAGGCTAAGCCCTGTTGCCTTTGATTGAGTGTGCAGTGCGCAGAGGAAGGGTCTGACAGAAGTGAGTGGACATTTGAAGGTTAGAAGTGAAAGGCTGTCCGATATTTTGTGTTGTTAGGTGTAGCTTCAGAGTACGGTGTGCCAGGCTTAGTCCCCCGACAGATTAAAGTGATATTCTGCTACAAAATAAATGTACAATTGGCCAAATAGACAACAGCTCAGTCTTGAAGATGCTTGTTTATACAGTTAACAGGCTTTTGTCGATTTGTATAGGTAACAATGTGTTGTTCAGCATCATAAACCATATGAATAAAAAAGTGACAAAAGTGTGATTATTTAAGCATAATGCTAGACAGTCCTAACTGGCTGATGTAGACATGCATTACTTGTCGGCTACATGATTAGACTATTAGCTAAAGCTAAAGTGTAAAAATAAAGAAGCAAACGTTGGGCCTATCATAACCTCAATAGTCCAATCCAACCATTCTAGAGAGTATAGTAGGCCTTGCAAGGGTTGCCAGATTTCAGCCTTGAAACCCAAGGCAGTAAGGACGCATCCAATTATATTTGGTTTATTTAAAAACGCCCTAGAATAAAAAAAAAAGTATTTTTCTTGGCATAGCTAAATAATGAGAGTGTGGGAACTGGGGACTTCAAGTGTTATTGTCTCTTCATTTGAAAGAAAATCAAGCAGAACCAAAATGCCAATTCCAAAACCCCCAAACTGTTTTGTAACAGTCTTGACATATTAATTTCATTCATGCCCCAGAAATGTACATAAATGCAGCCCACTAGAGAAAGTCTTTCTACATGTATAGCTGTAAGGCAGTCAAACGCAATAGCCTCTTCAGGAGAATATGGGTTGTTGATATTTGTAACACTGGAGAGCAGCACATCACCTCCAGACTCTGCTAGTTATCAGAAAATGGGTTGCTACGCAGTCCAGGCCTCGTAACTGCGTGTCCACAGAAGTGGAGCTCAACAGAGGTGTGCCATGTGGCAAAAGGCAGGAAAGCGAGCGGGTCAGGTTCAATCCCTAGCTGAATCTAAAACAGCATCTGGGCATAAATGCATTCCACAGCACCTTTATTTTTTTTTCTTACATCTATAATGCATAATATAGGAAACCCCATAAGACAAGCTGTTTATTAAAAACTGTTTATTGACTAACCAATGCAAGACAGATAAGCATACACATTTAATAGCTTTTAGTTGTAAATGATAATGTTTTTATTCTGAATGCCATTAGAACATAGTCTACACTGTAAATGAATATCCTACTTCTATGGAAAATAACTAGATTTTTTATAATTGTATAAAACCTTGTACAATTCTCTATAAATAAATATCCCAACTGTTATTTTAACTATTATGCCGATAATTACAAATTACATTTATTTCTTATCTTTTACAAAAAATACTTTATTATTTATGCAGCATCTGCTTTCTTAAATTTCAGTGTAGGTAAAATTACATTAATTATCTGTAATTAAACATGCAGATAATACTTATGTGGACATTATGTGGAAAAAGAGCAGCAATAGCTGGCAAACAAATAAAGTAAAAAAAAGTAAAACACCCTCATTGAAATTCAATAAACAATAAATGTACAGAAATCGATAATATTACAGAGATCCTGCTGAGAAACTCTGTTATATCATAGATTTTTTATGTATTATTATGACTGAACACCTTTTAATAAAGTGGTGACGCTAAAAGCAGCAAACAAGTACATCTTTCCTATTGGCTCCTGACAGCATCTGTTTACATACAGGGTGTGTCCTACAGGCACTGACACTCACCATCAATGTGTTGTCATTTCCCCAGAGCTACCTTCTCCTGTACGGTTTATGTAATGGTTGACTGACTGGTCTAATGCTGAGCTGTGGAGCAGTGGAATCGTGTTCTCTGGCTTGATGGTGCTCCATTCAATACTTTTCAGATGAGTTGGTGCATTGCATTTTTTAAAACCCTTGATTTTAGAAAGAAACAATGAATGAACCGGTGTCCTAATACTTTTGTCCGGATAGTGTATTTAGAAACATGTATGTAATGTAAATAAAGACAATTTTTACATTGTATTTTCTACAGAATCCAAAACCTGACCTGTTGGTGTTTTACTTGAATAATGAAATGCTGTGGGTACTGATCGTACATCTAGAGCCTGAACAGAGCCTGAACTCTCTGCACTGCATATGTGCTTCATGCCTTTATGTTTCAATTAACATTAAACAAAGTAAATGCTTTACCATCACAATTCCAGTCCCCTGAGCTTAGGCTCAGATGTGCTTTTAATAAGAAAATGCACACTAGCATAGCGTCTCCCTCTGTAGGTCCCCTCCTATAGGTGGCAGCTGATGGGTTTATTTGAGGGAAGGCTGATGCTCTGAGCTGTCTGCCTTAACCAGTTGTGGCGGCCCTGTGGCACCAGGCGGCTCGCTCTCCATCTGAATCACAGCTATCACCCACCACACTAAGCACTGCAACAAAGACAGCAGCGCACACACTCCATCCTCCACTGAACTGGCTGGGAACAAAACACGAGAATGGGCCTTCGAGACAAAGAGCTTCAATCATACACTCTTTAAAAAAGGGTTCTTTAGTAGAAGCCAGTGCTTATATATAGCACTGTTAGCACTCAGAGAATCATTCGAACACTTTCATTGTTCTATGCAGTTCTGGAAATGGTTCCTTTAATGCATGCCATTCTCATTATGCTGCAAGCGCCTTCACAAGGGTATAATGCTAAGTTTTCATTTGGTCACAGTTTGGACAATTATGGTCATCTACTTCATCTAGACAACATAAATGGCAAATGACACTAATCAGTCATAACATTAGTACCACTAATGTGACATGAATAACATTGATTATCTCATTACACCTGTGGCACCTGTCAAGGGGCGGGTATATTAGGCAGCAGGTGAACAGTCAGTTCTGTGTTGTAAGCACCTCTGACAAGGACCAAATTGTGATGGCTAGATGGGGGCATGTGTTGTGGGGGTGCCTATCAAGAAAGGACAGCTGGTAAACAAGCGACAGGGTCATGTGCACCTAAAGCTCCTTGATGTAACCATGGAGGCCTTACCTCACAACTAGCAGGACTTAAAGGATCTGCTGATATTGTCTTGCTGTCAGATACCAGAGGACGCCTTCAGAGTTGCCCTGCCTCGACAGGTCAGAGCTGTTTTGGCAGTAGGTCCAGAATGAGGACCTGCACAATAATAGGCAGGAGGTTTTAATGTTATTGCTGATCAGTGGGTTTTTTTTCAGTTGGATGTGGAACATGGCAAAAGTCAGATTACACAAAAACAAGAAAATTGTCTTTAAATTTGACCAGGTTGAAAAATTAATCACTTTTTTAAAATGTATCACAGATTCTCAGATAAAAAAAAAAAGGATTTTACACACATTTTTTATATTAATAGCAAAAATTACTGGATCCAATGTAATTATGTAATATATAGTCGCTGTCCAATAAAAAAAAAACATGTATCTCAAAATTGTTGACTTTACAGGAGAAGGCAAAAACGTTCGTAACTTTAAAAAGGTAAATTCCTTTTGGTCAATTCATCCAGAATGTACAGAGTGTACAGAGCAGCTTTTGGGTTCAAACCATGGAGAAAACTAAAAACTGACAAAGATGGACATACCTGTTTAAAGAGGGTTGCATTGACAATCCAACACAATGGGCAGCACTTTGAACACATTTTATAAGTGGTCAGAAACTTGTAACTTGTAACTTGAAACTTCTTCCCATTGAAAAAACTAAAGTTGGATCCAAAATGGCCGACTTCAAAATGGCCACCATGGTCACCACCCATCTTGAAAGGTTTCCCCCTCCCATATACTAATGTGCCACAAACAGGAAGTTAATGTCACCAACCATTCCCATTTTATTTAGGTGTATCCATTTAGGTGTACCCACCCTGTATACATATATATTAAACTACATATACATATATATATATACATAGATTTTATATATATATATATATATATATATATATATATATATATATATATATATATATAACAACAATAATAAGAAGAATACTAATAAAATAATAATAATAGTTATATATGATATATATATATATTAAGCTACATAATAGACAACTCGTAATCCTGGCACACTGTTTGCGAACGCCAAATGCAGCGTGGTGCATACTGATAGCACTGATGCTGGCTAATTTAGATTAAAGGCAAACATCATTTCATTTCGAAGGAAGGCCTAATTACTGCTTCTTATGAAGACATAACAATTTACAGACAGGAGTGCCCTTGACGGGCGCGAGTCTCAGCTATAAAGAGAGAGAGACAATCCTCCTGAGATGCTAAGGGCCGTGTGGATAGAAGCGCTTTTGGAACAGGTACAAAATGCTCTTTTAGTGCTCTTTAGTTGGCAGCAGATCATAAACTACCCGGCTATTTCCTTGAGTAGTCCGTTGCTGGCTGATGGCGGCTGGGCTGCGGTACCTGCGCAAGGCCATGCTTCTTTTTCAAATGAATTGGAAGGTCATGACCGGGAGTACAGGTTGTTCGGCCTCCTCAGATGACAACAATCAGGCCACAGAGAGGAATAGGACTAATATTGTCACATTAGAGAGAGAGAGGGAGAGAAAATGTTCAGTTCGTCCAATTCCCCTTGCTGGTTAAACACAGATAAAGCAGAACCAGCAGAAAAACAAGAGGAATGAATGCATAATTTTCCATTTCAATAGAATTGCTTGTGTTTCCCCACTCTCCTCTCCCACTGGGTGTTTTGGCGCTTCAGCGAAAGCTAAAGTGAAAATGATGAGTTGTTGCGCTGTGGATCTTGGGAGAAGGAGGGGTGTGGGGGGGATTAATGCTGTTGCGCTGCGTACAGGGCTTGGCTTTGCTTGGGTATTTGTTTAAAGTGCCTGGGTGGCCCCAGCGCAAATAATCTGTCATTAAATAGATGACCATTTAAAAGTCAGCCTCAGTGTGTATGGATTTAATGCCTGTTTAAACTCTTTGTTTGGCATGGCCGTGGAAGGACTTGTCTATTACGCCACTGGAATTGCACGGGGGTTTAATTACATTGATTTCTGCATATCGATTCACAATTATTATGGAATGTTTTTCAATCTCTATGTTCAAATTGATTTCTGGCAGCCAAGGGTTATTGACAGGCCAACACCATGTTAATTATTTCAATTAGGCAGATGTATAGGAAGTCATTTTGCATTCGACTGATGGGTGCCCGAGTGAAGTCTGCCACGGTTTGTTTTCCAACTACCTGAAGGGCAAAACATGATGCAATTTGCTGGCAAAACATAATGTAGTTGAATGTAATGGAAGCTGGAAATGGTGCTGAACACGTGTAGCTGGAAGCACAACAGCTTCCATTTTGCTTAAATGTTGTTTTCCGCTGATTCAAGGTTAAACGTGGGCAAATACAGAGTAGTGGTGTTTTCTCTTGCCGCAGTATTCTCTGACATCAGCTCCAACCTTGCAAAATGTAGCTGTACCTTCTTGCTAAATCGAACACGTTACGCCTGTATCAACTGGCAAATTCTGTCCTCCTTAATAATTTACAGCTGGCAGATGAAAACTGCCCACCAGCTTGCGAAAGCTCCTGTTACAAACCTCCTCCTTTGGAGAAAAAGTACTGCTTCAGACGTGTGGCCTGGTTCATTTCTGTAAGAAAGTAAAGGAAAACTAGACCTTGTTTTATTTTTCCACCCATATCCCAACATGCTAACATTTAACATCACAGGACAAAATTGATTTATGTAATTTATGTAAAACTGATTTATGTAATGTGGGTCTAAACAAAGCATAAAGCATAACGGTATTTTGAGAAGTGATGGTCTATTTCAAAGGCAAAAGAATCAACAGAAGAAGTTCATTTATTCAGAGTTAATTTGTAGTTCTAACATATTTAGGGTGTTACTCACTTTTTCTCTCCCACAACATTATTCCTTTTCATTACAGCTTCAAATACAAGCAAATGGACAATTGTGCAAATTTAGCGACTTCTAGCGACTTTTAGGACAGCCAATAGCTACGTTCCTTACTGAGGAGTTGGCTTGTAAAAACCCAAAAACTCTCAGTGGAACCAAGTGGACCAAACATTCAGAAAAAACCCAAATCATTGAGTTTCTGATCAATGATCAAATCAATGTCGCACACACCATTATAGTCTATGTAGTCAAATAGCATATTTTTTATGGCAACTGACTGTAATTAATAAAAATAAACTTCTGTGAAGGGTGGTAAAAAATTTTTTTATTGATTTAACTTGTGAGTAGGGCTGCGCGATATTGGAAAAAATGGCAAATGATCCCAGCATGGCAATGATCCTACATGTCAGGATATTAATAATGCAGTGTATCTAATATTGGAGTAAAAGAAATTATATTTAGCAAATATAACCTGCCTCTGGTAGATATGTCATAGAAAATGAGAGAAGTGCGGAATTCCATTTTGTATAAGTAGCAAAACGTTGTAGCATGACATGTTTGATACAATGCACCTGACTTTACATATACTGTGATGTGACTATTGCATTGATGCTTAAATGATACTGTATACTGTGCAGTCCTACTTGTGAGACACATCAGTTATAATAAAAGCCCATTTAGCTAAGCTAATAAGTCTATGTGTAAGTGTTGGTTAATGAAGTACAGTTATATACAATAATACTCATCAATGTAGTTGTACTAGGCAGACTGTTATTGGAGGAATTTAACTCCTTCCCACCCTTACACATACACACTGCCACAGTCCTACAACTTAGGCCAGCTTAAAGCCCTCCCCCAAAGACATCCTAACCACGGCAGACCCTTATTCTCTTTTTTGAAAGCCAAAATATAGTCACCCTGAGTCGTTATCTTTCATGTACATTTACGGCATTTAGCTGACGCTCTTATCCAGAGCGACTTACAAGGTGACTTGTGTTACACAGGTGGGCCAATGTAGTGTTAGAAGTCTTGCACAGGGACTCTTATTGGTGTAGCACAGCATACGGTAACCCAGACTGGGAATCGAACCCTGGTCTCCCACATGGTGTAATAGCTCACTGGCAGCTAGTGGTTTTATCGGTTGCGCCACACCAACCATGTACCTTTCAAGAAGGTACATAATTATTTTGAGATAATGTAATGATTGAAAACTTGGAATTTAGAGGAAAGCCATCCATTATTTCAACATAGTCATTAGTTTGAGATGCTATACCAAAACCAAAATACGTGTATAGAATATAAGTCCATATTCTGGCATATTTCCAAGATACTACACCATCATTTTAAGGAAAGGTAGTCAACTCAAAACAGTAAAGTGAAATATTTCAGATACTGCTTAAACAGTGTGATAAACTGCTGCCAAAAACTCAGTTTCAGCACAGAACTGTAGATAAAATCATTGGAGTCACAGATTAAACTTTACACAGGTGTCCTGCATGCTGTACCTGCATTCTCAATACTAGCCAATCATAGCACAGTAGCATGGATTAACAGCCGGAAACAGAGTGGGGTGAAAAACAACACAGGTGAGACATGCTAATTTACCAGATAAAGTGTGTGTTGTTGCTCCACCCAAACCCATTTAGCAATGAGCGTGTGTTTTGTATCTTTGCACAACTTCTGTCTCAATTAAACATGTCTTGACCTTGGTTCTTGACATAAAACACTGAACTGCTGCTGCTGTTATTTATTTATTGACAGTTGGAAAGGTGATTTGAGATTTACTCAAACCTAATGGGACTCAGAAGCTGGAGAATCCCCAGCCGGTCCTCACCAAACATCAGTGAGGTAAGATGGAGGAAGTTTTTAGTTGGGCTCTCATGTACAGTAGCTTCAGGGATAGTTTCCTTTCTTTCTTTCTACATTTACATTTACATTTACAGCATTTAGCAGACACTCTTATCCAGAGCGACTTACAAAAGTGATTTGCTATTTACTCAAGAATAACCTCAGCTAGTTAGAATAGACTAAAATTCAAAGATACCTCTAAACTTAGACACTACTAAATCCAAGTCATTATGGAGACCACAATATCCATAATTCTTTACACTATGTTTCTGTCCCTCGTTGTGTAGATTGTGGATTGCAGCCATATGGTTTGGAAGGATGTGGATAGTGAACAGTGTTAGCTAGCAGTAGTGCATTTAACACTAGACTTTCCTAAATTGGAAGCATGTGCTTATTGTTCTCATTATACTTATTCCATTGGCAATTATGTAAAAGCTAAAGAGCTGATGTTCTCATCCAGAGCGACTTACAAGGTGACTTGTATTACACAGGTGGGCCAATGCAGTGTTAGGAGTCTTGCCCAGGGACTCCTACGGTCACCCAGACTGGGAATCGAACCCTGGTCTCCCACATGGTGTAATAGCTCACTGGCAGCTAGTGGTTTTATCTGTTGCTGATGAGCTGATGCAAAATGTTGTCACTTTCCAAAATCATGGAAATTATCAATTAAAACGATGACATAAGCCACTGACTTGTGCCGCCGTTCCAGGCTTTGTCTCTGAGAATGCCATGTTAAACAGACCGTAGGCGGTTTGCCATTTCCTGCAAATCAGCAGCGATGCTAAGAAATTCAAATGAAGACTCAGGCTGGGTAAATTAATAATGCTAGGCATCAGTTAAAAATGACAGAAATTGCAGTTGGCTTTCTTATGTAACATGTTTATTTCTTTCCTTCTTTCTTATTTTGGGAGAGAATCCGGTGCTGTGTAAAACACAGGGCACAGCACAGTCTAGCTGTTTATATTTTCATACAGAATCTTTTTTTTTGTGTGCATAGCATCTACAGCCTGATTTTTCAGCCTTGCTTTTATATTTCGAGGTAATGTTTCTCTCAAACCTGTGAGAGACTTTGAGCTTTGGAGTGGACTAAAAATGGATATTGCAGTGGGTTACAAGCAACCAATCACCTTGAAAGCCTTGTGATGCTTTTTTTATGCTCTTTGTCCTGATTCATATTTGCTCCATAGGCTTCACAATAAACCTTTGTTGGTGTTTGGGCCTCCTGTGGCTGTTTTAGGCCTTGGAAAAGTTGTATTTTTAAGATGGAAATAGAAATGTCACTAATGCATCTGGAGCACCTTCAGAGATGGTCAATAGCCTCTGGGGGCTTTGCTGTGGTTTTTAAGACCCCAAGTTAGATCCTCTATGTTTGTATATTTCTAAAAATATAGATCTTTGTGCAGTATTATTGTGGAACCACTTTTGCATCCCTTTAAAACCTTTCAATAGATGTTTTGGGGCCTCAGAGAACCGTTTTTGTACATGAGATACGTGAGACGGAAGAAAACACAGAATGTAAAGGTTTCTGGAAGGAACTGTTATATTGTGAGAAGATTCTTTGAACCTTTGAGGAGTCTTCACACTGTGCTTAATCAGAGAAGGCCAGCGCAGCAGATCTAGAAAACTTAAAAATGAATCAAACACATCAGGATGTTGTTTGGGAGGGGAAGGAGAGGAGGTTAGATATGTGTGGAAAACAGTTAGTGTGGTGTCAGAGCGTGAGATTATAGCCAGTTGTGTGAGTCTCACGCCCAATGTGTGAGAGTTGGCAGCCCTGGCCTTTAGCATAGCATAAATGCCAGACTGAATGCCTTGCCCATGTTTCCTCTTGTTCTGCCTGTGGCACCACCTCCCTTAGTCAGCTTCCTAGACCTGACAGCAAGCTGAGGACCAGCTGGTACTGAGAGCATGAATGACTTGTAATATTTGCCTAATTCTAACAGAGTGAGACAGTCGCAGATGTAAGCGCAAGTGCATGGGATGCATGGGACATATGAGACAGAAGGCTTGGGGAATTTCAATGTGAAGCAACATTCAGCACTGTTTGGGTTTATCTGCATATTGTACAGTTCTGTATTTACATTAGATTTACCTCAGCTGCTAAATATGCGTGTTAATAATTTTCATATTAAGGCTGAAGAGATTCTTGTGTAGTTTCGCATTTACTGTTTTACATGGGACATGCAGTCAGTGATCAAAACTATGAATAAAGTGGGCAGGGATGCAAGAGGCTTATGTTATACACACTTACACTTTATTATTTTATGATTATTCAATTAATTGTTTAACTCTTGTTAGGCGGTGAATAAGGAGTCCTATCCACCCTTTCAAAGAACTGCTCTCACCCCATGGAGGGTTCTGCGAAGCAGAAGAGAAGACAGAGACAGCGAGCAATGGAAGCAGACATCACCCTCTCGCTCTAGCTTGACCTGCCTGGATGAACCTCAGAAAATCCAGGCTGCCTTGTCCTGTGCTGGTCCCTGCTTAAGCCGGACCCTCAGTGTTCCTGAGACGTGCTCCACCAGCCTCTCATCTGGTTTCTCCTCCATCTCAATCACTGCTCGGAGGGTTTCGCTCAGTGGGGACCTTTCTAGCCGAGAAAGCAACCAAGAAATGAGCCCTATGATCCGACCTGAGCAGCATCATTCATCCTCTGCCTCAATAGTAAGCGTTAGGTATGACATAGCAGCAAAGGGGAATATACCATCCACTAACCCCTCAGTGTCTTTCAGGCGCAAAGCAACCATGGTGAAAGGGACTGAGGATGGAGAAAGATACGACACAGGAGAGGGTCTTTCTGCTAGCCTAGCACCTCCAGAGCATAGACACAGCTACGCAGACAGCGGAACAGCCAGCCATGCTCTGGCTAGATCACGGAGAGAAGCTAATGAAGCTAGCTTGTCTCCTCTAGTCTCAAAACGCCTCATCTATCGCTCCTGCGCCCACCTGGAACTTCTACCGTGCCAGTCCACCAGCTCCATCGTTTTCCTGGACAAGTCCTTCTCTATTTCTCTTGGGTGTCCTCGAGAGGACAGACAGGCCATGCACACATCCACGCTGTCACTGTACCTCGGAGGGGTGCCCTTATCCTCCCACCCAGGGAAATTGCAAGGGACTGGAGTTCCTTTCAGGTCCTCTAGTGAATGGAACTTGGTGGACTTTACTCGTAATGGAACAGGAGAACAATTCAGCTGCCTTGAGGACATGACCACTGTCAACTCCAGACCTACCAGCTCTGACTCGACAGCAGCGAGGGCCTCTTTAGCGCCATGGCCATTCAGAGCGAGGTGCCACTCATCCTCGGCAGTGGTCAGGCTGAATGGAAAGGCTAATGATGTCTCTGGGCCTCTGCAGAGCAGTCGAGAGAGGGGTGTTGATGGCTCAGGTAGGAATATAACCCAGCCACTATTGCTGAAGCCATGCAAATGGGTCTTTCAGACTCTCTCTCTTTCTCTTGTTCACTCTTTTATTCATTTGTTTTTTCACTCTTCATTTCCATCCCAGTGCTGATGATAATGATCCTTTGGCCAATCTGAACACATCACACAGTATCTTAGATTTTGTATCTCCACTTTAAACCCTGCCTGAATTTTTAATGGAATAGCCTCTTCACCTAAGCATGTTTTTTTTTCCCTTTTGGCAGCATGTGTTTGTGTTTATGCTTAAATTGACTACTCCTTGATAGTTTAAAGAGGAATGCATGCCTTCTTTTCTGGTATTTCTTCTAGCTTTCAGTCCCTGCTTGGGAATTTTGAAAGCAATATAGTAGTAATAGCACTGCTTCAGTAGAGCACTCATTACTCTGGTATAGGTTTCTAGGAGCAGGAATCAATCCAAACTACATTTGTGAAGAACAGATAATTCATTTAGTCTAAAGAGAAGACCTGAGGGGCAGGGGCAGGGCAGACACTGAGAGAGTATTGGCCAGACACTGATGGTCTGAAATGGTGATTGTGGTGAGGCTATCCAGGGTAGGTTATTCTGAGGTAACTGCAATGTTGGGAAGGAAACTCTGATGTCATTAATTCTCTTCTGGAATTCTCAAAAACTGTAGATTACTAGGGTTCTGTAGAGTTGTTTTATTGGATGCTAAAGGCTATTTTTGAGGGGTTGGATCTTAACTACAGAGTTCGATATAGCTCTCATAGTTTATAGAACAGTAGGCAGCCAAGACATTAGGGTCAAAATGTAAAATATCACATATACACTGTGTACACCTCCCCTGAGATGTTTCTACAACTTAATTAAAATCTGTGGTAAATTCAGTTGATTGGACATGATTAGGGATTGCCAACATCTGCCTATATACATTATCACAGTTGACAGTGCATGTCAAAGTAAACTCCAAGCCATGGGGTCAAAGAAATTATCTGTAGACCTCCAAAACAGGATTGTGTCAAGGCATACTGAGCAATCTGGGAAGACAGGCCTTGGCAAGGGAGGTGAGCAGGAACTGGAGGGTCACTCTGACAAAGCTCCAGTGTATCCATGTGGAGATGGGAGAACATTTCAGAAGATAAACCATACAGGCAGGACTTAACAAATGACGTCTTTTTGGTAGAGTGAAGCCTCTCCTAGTAAAAGACATCCCACTTGCCAACAGGCACCTAGAGGACTTGAACCATGAGAAACAAGATACTGTGGTGTTGTGTGGACCTTTTGACCTGAATACCAAGCGTCACATCTGGAGGAAACCAAGCACCGCCCTTCACCTGGCTGATGGCATTCCTACAATAAAGCATGGCGGGGCAGCACCATGACGTGTTTTTTTCTTTTGTCAGCAGTGGGACCGGGGTTACTAGTCCTGAAAAATTAACACAGCTAGACACACCAAGATCCTTGAGGAAATCCTGCTCCAGAGCACTCTGAACCTCAGACTGAGGTAAAGTTTTACCTCCCAACATGACAACAACCTGTAGCACACAGCCAAAAAGAGCACAGCTTCAGAGAAAATCTGTGGAATCTGTGTCCCAACACTCCCCATCCAACCTGACGGGGTTTGCAAGGATATGCCAAGAGGAATGGGCAAAAATGTCCAGAAACAAATGTGCCAAGATCATAGCTTCTTTCCCAAGAAGCCTTGAAGTTGTAATTGTTGCCAAATGTGTATCCTCCAAGTATTAGGCTAAAGGTTTGTACAGATATGTAACCCCTACAAAAACTATTTTGGGTAACGTGAAAGAGGTTTGCAGACTTTCTGGCTTGACTATATACCCCACCAAACTGTCTGCCTATACCATAATATGTTTTCTGAAACTACACCAGGCTGTAATAAATAATAATCTACTACTAAGAATACTACTACTACTAAGCAACCTAACTACTTTTGTTCAGCTCAAATATATTTGTTACAAAGGTGATAAATGTAGTGTAAGAAGTCTTGCCCAAGGACACTAATTGATGTAGCGTAGTGTGCTTCCCTGGCCAGGAAATAGTCTAGCCTACTAGTCGTCACTGTAAAGTAAAGGTGGTGTTATCTACTATGCTACACCACCAAACAAGACAAGACAATCATATACATTTTGTGACACCGATGGAATTTATCCTTTATCCATGCAGTAAACACATACATACACACCAGTAAAACATACACAGTGGACAGTGAGCACACGTGTCCGGAGCATGGGCAGCCATTGCTGCAGTACCCAGGGAGCAGAGAGGGTAAAGGGCCTTGTCCAAGTGGCAGCTTGCCGAGCCTGGGTATCGAACCCACAACCCTGTCATCAATAGCCCAGAGCTCTAACTGCTGGGTCACTACTGCCCCAAATTAAAAGTACCATATAAGCAACTGTACAAACAACATTGAGGGCTAGCAATTTGTCTAAAACTATTGCTATTGAGATCTACAGATGATACAGGAAGACACGTTGGCTTTTTTGGAAAGAGAAAAATAGAGAAAGGGAAAGCGGAAGAAAAAGAAACAGTGAGTGAAACAATATGAGGAAAAGAACGAAGAAATTAGGTAATGATCTGCCTGTATCTGACATAATATATGATCAGTTCCTAATCCTCCATCTTCCAGCAGGAGCGGGGTTGCGTCCCTTATCCTGGCTCGCAGCCACATTCTCCAGCTAAACAAATTTCCCCATGACGAGTCAGGAATAATCGGCCTCTCTGCAGCACATTGATCTTTTGCATGCGGTCTGCGAGGCATGTGATAGTGTGTGTGTGCATGACTGCGCTGTGAAGGGCTAACACCAGCTATCACTGCTGGGAGACTACAGAGAAGGACACTTATCCTACTTATCCTCAACTACTATTTTATTTATATACTTTCAGTCTCTGTCTCACTCTCCATCTTTCTTTCCCGCTCATTCTTCCTCCTTCCTCTTCTGTCCCTGATTTTTTCCCCTTCGTTTTGGTGACTCATTCAGCAGAGTATCTTCACCCCAGCCCTTTCTCCTTGCTTTCAGAATCAGCTGTTCTAAATAGAAGGTTGGATTCCCCAGTGGTTATCAGAAATAGCTCTGCTGTGGTCAGTGTGAAATGTCATGGCCTGGAGGAGACAGCACAAAACAGCTCGAACTCACAAGATGCAAAAGGCTTCTCCTCTTCAAACAGTCTATTAGGTAGCATTACTGCAAATATCTCAGCGGCTGCTTGTATTCATGGGTGTTGTATAATAGTGGTATCATGAGGTGATATTGATGTGGGTGTGAGTGTTTGTATGAACCTGATGTGCTTGTGATTAGGGATCTCTGGAGGAAGTCGTGTGCCGTGTGGCCAAGCTGAAACGGTCCTGAAAGTGCAGAAGTGTCCTCCTGTTTCTCCACACATGCTTAACTGTACCTGTGGATGCGACAGCAACAACCAGTCCCACATCCTGAGCCTAAAGGTACGTCTGAGTTCAGGGCTGGGTTTCCTGAAGCATCTCAGTACAAAGATGATTCTTACATGTAGTCTAATTACTGTTCTGATACTACAACAAGAACTACTAAGAAATACTACTTCTACTACCACTAATACTACTACTTAAATGATTCAACCCCTATTGCAAATGATTTTTTTTAGTAAATTAGGGGCTCAGTGATGCTCTTGGGCTGCTTTGCTTCCTCTGGCACTGGAAACCAGCAGCGTGTGGATGGGCAAGATGAAGATTCAAGAAGTCTGAAGAGAAAACTAAGAGGACGCTAAAGCTTGGCCGTTATTACACATTCCAACAGGACAGTGGTCCCGAGCATACCTCAAACTCCACCAAGGCTTAGCTTCAGAAGAAGTCCTAGAAGATTCTGGAGTTGCCGTCACAGTTGCCTAACCTGAACCCCACAGAAAGGAATAGGCTAAGGTTTCTCAGGAACACTGCCAGAAGCTGGTGTCTGGCTATCCATTACTATTGCAGCAGCTCATAACATCAAAAAGCTGCTCTATTAAGTAGTAAATGTGCTTGTCCTAAAAGGGTTGAATAATTCTGAGACTGCAGTCATCATTAAAAGTGTTGAATCTTTCGAAAGTACTTGTTGTTTCTGTTTGATTGGCTTATTAAAAAAAAATTCAATGTGTACATTTTGCTAATAAAGCTAATTTGCAGTGGGATTTGAATCATTTCAATTGCAAATGTATATCAATTCACTTAAAGCTAACAATGTGTTTAGTTTAATGTTTAATCTAGCAGTTCATTAAGAAACTGCAGACTAAAATGCCAATATGGCAATATCTAAACTCTTTTCTCTCTAAAGAGAGATTACACTAGATAAATATGTAGATGAAATGTGATTTTTTTTACTGCAGAATATTGATTGTACATACTGTGTTTAAAAGCTGAAAACCCAAACAAAGCAACACGTTTAAAGAAAGTATATTAGTTACTGTACTTAGTTACGTTTGCAGGAGGCTCTGGAGATCTTTCGGCCAGACTTCATCTCCCGCTCTCAGAGACGAGTGCGCAGACTGGAACAGAGGGCCAGAGAGAGGCGGAGCCTACAGACTACAGATTTGACGATTGGGATGGAGTCCACCATTAGGAGGCAGAACTGCACCAAGACACACCCACTTAGTGGTATGGTAACAAATGAGTTTGACAATCAACTTAATACCACAGTGACCTGTAGTGGGTGGTCATAATATTCTGAGATGACTGTGTATGTTGTCGCCGTCACATAAAAACCTTTTATCTCCACATATATATATATATATATGTGTGTGTGTGTGTGTGTGTGTGTGTGTGTGTGTCTAATTGACCTTCAGGCTAGTTAGCAAGCTATGATAATCCATGCATCTTTGTGATGTTATTGTAGGGCAGTTATGTTACATTGGTCTGAAGCCTGCATGGTTGCTATGGCAGCCACATTGCAGCAAGTTACTACCAGCAGTGCAGCTGCAGAGGTGACTTGAAATCAGTGCTGCAGTCACACAGATGCTGCAGTGGATCTGAATATAGTTGTCTCAGAGTGTCCTAATATCAAGGACTCTCAGTTAAAGGGCTTTTCCAGCCTTAAACTAGTATTTATGACATATAAAGACATTCCACCATATAATTAACATATTTAATTTGTGGTGTTATGTGATACCCTGTAATGCTGTGTTGTATCCCTCAGCTGGCCCTGATTTTTTATAAAAAACGTTTTCTTTCATCTGTGTCCTCTTACAAACAACACCCATCATGCATGATGCAAACACGTCAGACAACCTTTTGCCACCCTTTCCCCACATTGGCCAGCCAGCCCTCATGTCCTGTGAGCATTACTGTAACTCTCACTTCGCTAGTCCAACAAGATAGCTCTTTATCAAAGACACAATTCACCTGAACAGTGTGTGTGGGTCACAGCAATGTTAGCGATGTAGTTTCCTTCTGCACTCTCCACCCTCACACATGCAACCCAAAGCAGTTGTGGAGCTGCTCACAGCTTCACATTACTTCATCAGGTGGGGTTTTCTAGTCTTTAAATAAGAGAATCTTGTGATATAGACTACAGCAGCACTGCTTAAGGATGTCATTAGGCATAATTACAGGAGATGTCGCTATGATGAACAATGTTTTGCCAAGGTAGTTGGACAGCTAGATGTATTTAACTTGATCTAGACCTAACCTGACCTGTGGCTCCTTTAATTACATTTGGTTCATTAGAGTTTCAATACTAGGAGTTAGGAGTTCAATACTTCTACACACAGCTGCATAAGAGAATATAGGGAATGTGTTATTTACATCAGACTCTCTTATACGTGCCTTCTTATTGACCACATTCAGGCCTCTCTATGCTCTGATAAGCACCCAGCATGAATCATGCCCCTTATACAGGCCCCAAACAACACAATTTGCATACTCGTTTAAAGATCTTGAGTTTTGTCTCACATCATTTGATATATTAAGAAGGATTGATTTTACAAGGCTAGATTTCCTACATCATGCCAATATGAGGGTGTATCTACAGCAAGAAGGGATATGCAGCATGACATTAAATGTCTCGGGGGGGTCACCACTGACCTTGTCCTTTGCACAGGTCATTATATAGCTCTGTTCTAGATTCTAGAGATGTTTGTCCACTTCAAACATGCAAGTTCACTGTTTACTGATGACATCCCGAAAGCACCATGCAAATGTTGATTGTTTACTTAGTGTCAGAAGTTGTATGCCATAGGTCGTCCTCAGTCCATCCTTCAGGTCAGTTTTTTTACTGTATATTTATTCCATTCCTATTACTGATGCTTTACTGACTGACACATTTGAGGTTGATATTTGAAGCTTGTTGAAAAGGAGAGTGACTGAATCAGCTGACTCATGCCCCCTGCTGGGCCTAATATTGTCCTACAAGGCTTGAATTTAAAATCTACAAGAGGCCAGGGGAGGAACTGAGGGCCAGAGTCCTGCACAGTAGGGGATTTCTATGCTGTAACACACTGACTAAACCTGGCAATTAACGGACCAGTTCAGTCAGGCGTGCTTGAGCCAGGAAAGCATAAAACTGTACAGGAACCATCCCATCCCCTGATGTAGGGCATATGTAGTCTAACTGTTCATTTTCATCAGAAAATTGTGATTTTTAATGATATTTTGTTGTATTTTAGTAACAGAACTCTAAAGTAAGATTATCAACCACATTTCTACATACTTTTTGAACCTAACAACCTTCTTTAAGAGGGCAGGGCCACTACAAACTCTGCACTTTGACCCTTCAAACCTCAAGTGAAAATGTGTGCCCATCATAACCAGGGTTATGGTTTGGTATTATTAGGTCTTAGATTATCTTAGTGTTTATTGTAATTACAGACAAAGTCCTTGTAGGCAAGTGTGTTCACTCAGCAGCCATCTTTGTTATTTCAGTCGCACAAGACCAGGCTCCTATCTATATAAATGGGGAGAGAACAAAATACTGGAAACTGAAGGTCAAATTACGCTTTAAAAACAAATTTTAAATCACAGACAAAAAAAAATGTAAGAATAACTTGTAGCATTTGGCTAAAAATGGCAATGGCTCAATTTCGGCTTGTTTTGGCTACTGCACTTGCACAGATCTCCACATTGAGGGAGGGTTGTTCCGCTCCCGACTGGTTCTTTTTGTTAAAAGATGGGACTTTATCCGTAAACAGACGTTTTTGAGCATTACAAACCATTAATTCCATTCATATTCCAACCAGTGGGCTCTCCCCTCATTTATAACGTCTCTGTCATAGATCACTACTTTATGAACGTCTGTCTAAAACAGTTAATATGAAAGTTAGAAAACAGGCCGTGAACAGGTTTTATTATTCACAATTACTCACAAATTATGGATTTTTTTAAATGAAACAGACGCTTATTTAAGCTGTATGTGCTGCTAACCTTTAGCATTACTTGCCTGTTCCCTCTTTTTTTTTCTTTCAATCTGTCCTCTAGATAACCTTTTTAAACCCAAGGACAGGGTGATTTCAGGCAAGGAGATGCAGCTCAGATCTCGACGGTAAGTCCACACACACAAACACA
The DNA here is from genome assembly GCF_030463535.1 of Salminus brasiliensis. Lineage (NCBI taxonomy): Eukaryota > Metazoa > Chordata > Actinopteri > Characiformes > Bryconidae > Salminus > Salminus brasiliensis. The sequence continues at coordinate 22,449,087 of NC_132887.1, forward strand.
CACACACACACACACACACACACAAAGACATGCACATTGCATTACCTTTACCTGATAACAATAATGTACAATAATAAAGAAAAAGCCCACCAGAAGTTAGCCTGTGATATGACTGCATTGACAAGAACACAACAGAATTCCTTCATAGGCAAATCCAATTATTTTCCTTGCCTTTGGCCACAGCAAGCGCAACACAATGGACAGACGTAAAATAGTTTATAGGGTGCTGTACAGAACAAAAGCCCATAAGAATAGAAGCTGTTGCAGAAGACAAGAACATCTTGTCCAATTCTGAAAAAACCCACATTGATATCTACCAAGTTACACAATGGTACAATAGGCATTGGAATGTACTGATTCTATACCATAAATATACAGTTTTGTCACAAGTATACGAATGTTTTTTTTACACTGCAGGTGAATGAATGATTTAATTTGAGATTCCCACTTGCACTGCACATAATGCAATGTATATCATATAATATGAATATGATATAAATCACAATATGCTTTTCTTTACTCTTAATAGAAATTGTGAAAAATGTAAGTATTTTGTAATACTCGACTTGAAACCTACCAACCTTCTTTAGGTCAATAGATTCTTGGCCCAACACAGACATAGCACTTTGGCCCACCCAATGCAAAAATGTTTAAACATCCTTTATTTAGATTATTCTGGAATTTTTGGTTTTATTGGTTATTGCAAGTATAGATGTCTACTGTACACATATAATTATAAAATCATTTGCACTCAGAATGTATAATATTTGAATAGATTTTTTTAGAAGGGTGCAACTAAAATTGACTACCAAATTACTTGGCAAATAATTCCCCATTGATTAGCTGGTGAAGTCATCATTAGGAATGGTTCAGGACACATATGAACCACAGATTAAAAGCCAAAGTTTAACTGATGTTGTTACTTTTTCAGTAATAATTACCCCAATCTGGACACAGAGCTGCAGTGAAAATACACAGACTGAGTATTTGCCATGCAGGGTACCCAATTTTAAAACTGTATGAGATGGTAATGTAAATGTAATCTTGCTTAAATTATTAAACAAATGATTTATATGTAACTTTATGTCTTTTGGAATCCAGGTCATTTCTTTTTGTTTAGTTATTTACTTACACCAAGGGTGACCAAACGTTTGCATGCCACTGCATGTTCTTAGACTAAAGATGTTTTTTAAAATTACAGCAAAATGTAACATAATAAGCAATGCTTTGTAAGACTTACATGTGTTATTCTTTTATTCTGTTTTCATTTGAAGTCTGTGTGCTAGATCAGTTTTTACCCACTCAGGTCTAAGAGGCCTATCCCTCTGCACATTTCAGTGTTTCCCCAGCTCCCAACATGCCTTGTTCAACTGATCTGTACTGGGTTTCCCAAAAGCCTCTTGTTGCAAAGTTATGACTTTAATACTACAAAACTTTGGAGAAACTGTATGCAGCTCATTAACAAGCTCGTCATGAGGGAAGTGGGACTGTCAGAGCAGACACAACACTACCTGTGCAAGGGCAGAGGGTACTCCAGGCACCTGTGTGTTAGGGAACTTGTGTGCTAAGTCAAATGAGAAAATCTGTACCCTGGGGAGCAAACCCTTGTACATTTGCTCTACTATTAGAGATTAGGCTGAATCCTCTGTTTAATTTTAGTATTGCCCTTTTCAAAAGAACATGTTGTCCTGAAAACCATGCTTGGAGATCTGGCGCTGATGGATTTGAGACATTTATGGAATAAAGGTGAACACTACAGTAATGTGTTCAGCATTTAGCTCAGATGGTTTAGGAGAACTGTCTATAAGCAAGAATTAAGGGCTGTTAAGTTGTTTGCTGTTATGTTTAACAGTGTTTTTTTTTGCTCCACAGTAGCATGTATAAGTGACACTAATCTGTCTTTAATGTGAACACACACCTGCCAGTTAAATGATCTGCACGATCACATTTTATCATCAAGGTAGCTACTGATGACAGTGATTTGCATACACACATTGAATTGCAATTCTCATATCAGATCTCGTATCAGATATCTGTCTGAGCTAGTAGTTCATAAGATGCTTCATTTGAAATCAGATTGAATCAGTAAGTGTAGCCTAAGCTCTTTTCACATTTTTCTAGAATTTACAACAAGCTCCCTGAGGTGACCAAGAAGAAGGAAGAAGAGAAGAGAAGGCTAGTGTTACAGACCAACAGACTGAGAGCTGACGTCTTCAAGAAGGTATTTAGCCCCTCACTCACAAACTTCAATGATAATAGTGTGTTAGCAGTTAGTGTAGTAGTGTAGTGTAGTGGGTACCAATGTTGCCCTCCTTGTAGCAGACTGGGTTCAGTTTCCCAGCAAAACTAAAAGTCCTTGTGCAAGACTCCTTACGTACCTTACATTCTTCTACCAATCTAGCATGATTCAAACGTAAGTCACACGTCACGCGTCTTACGTGTAAATGTTACCAGGCAGGGGTCAGTTTTTAGGAGGGGTGGGTGGGCGTATTCCATCCTTATGTGAGATTTACACGCTACAAGAGTTGTCAAACAAACAAGTTGTGATCAGGGCAGTACACTTGTGTTCCTGCAGTAGAGTTGCTTATGTAGAATCACGTCCTGCATTTTCTTGACAAATTGAACTAGTTTTGTTAGAAAACCAACGTTAACCAGTTGGAGGTGCTTGTAGATAATAAAACTGAAATTTGGAACTTCAGGGGCATTCAGTGGTAATATTAATAAATAATGAAATAAAAGGTAGAAACAATAAAAAAGTGGCAGTGCCATCTGCATCTCCAGAATGTTAATAACTGAGCTAGCTTAGTGACATATTGCTGTCAATGTGAGCAAATATTTAAGACCTACAAAACCCTAATAAGACAACATGGTTTACATGAAGGCAAGTTTGAGAAATCAGTTCAAGTATGTAAGTATTGTGTTCTTTTCACATTTATTGGCATATATTATTAGCATCAGACAAAAAAAATAAACATTTAATATATTCATGGCTGTTTTCGGTTTATTTGCACCATCACCTGTATCCACTCAAAATACCCTAAAAAAAACCCCATAAAAAACAAACTTAAAATCTCACATAGGAATGACCATATCGAGGTACATAGATCAATTATATTGAGGTATATACGTTGATTGTATTTGGCTGTTTTTACACATATGTACATGGTGAAGAAAAAGATAAAGCAGTGATGGGAGATTGTGTTGAAGAAATTTCTACTGTTGACATTTGACATATTTTGAGATTAAAACAAATTAATGGACTGAAATTACAAAAAAATCGAGCGTTCATCATTTCGGTGTGTCTAAGGTTAGAATAAGGGTTAAGGTGTAGATTAAGGTGTAGGTTAAGGTGTAGGTTAGGGTTAGGTTAAGATTAAATTAAGATAATTGTACAGTTGTAGTTTTTGCTTTGTCACAGTAACATTGGATTTGGTTTTGAAGAGCCGATTGTTGTGAGGTTGTGAGTCGACTCTGACAGGAGTCCCCTGTAGTCTTTTTCTTTTCCTTGTCGCTAGAGGCCGCTTTTCCTCTGAACGTAGAAATGGGTCGCTTTACAAGACGAAACAAACAACTACTGTGGATGTGGATAATATTTGAATATATATCTATTAATGTTTTAATTAACACCAACCAGTATTCAAACCTGTGAAATGATGTTTGCAGTAGCAAATTCATTATTTACCTCATTTGACAAGTCCTGGTTGAGCTGAAATCTGAGTCACAACAATGGACTGCAGGACAGTGGTCAAAAACGTCACACTGTATTACGAATATATTGTAATTCTAGGCCAATATTCCAATTTCCTTCTGGAATCATTTGATACAACACCAGGCAAAGTACAACTACCGCAGTGGCATAATGCCCTGCTCTGTTCCAAAAGGTTCTGTAGAAGGGACAGATTGCCATAAACTGAACCTGGCTGAGGTTTGCATTGCCTTGAGGCCTTGGGAGCAGTTGTTGGATCTATAAAGCCTCTCTGTCGGGTAAGCTTGAGTGAGCTCAGCAAAAAGCGCAGTCGTCCAGAGTAGTTCTTACTGGACTCCAGTAAGAACAAAAGCGAGAGTAAAACACTCTCTGAATAATAAAACACAGAACAGTTCATAGAGAAAGATGCAGTGAAGTGATCTGAAAGTATGAGAGCAACATTGAGACATCTTACTTACCCTTGTGGAAACACATTGCCCCGGTAATTATGATAACACCCAAAAATCTCTCCGAGATTAAACATTTCTTGAGCAAACAGCTCTGTAATTGCTTCTCTGATGAACTTCGACTGGGGCGAGCTGTTTGCTTCTACAGAGGTAAGTCTGGAGATTCTGAGATGTGTTTTGATGCCGCATTACTTATGTAAATCCTTCAGCTACCCTTGAGACACACCTAACCAGCCTTTGCTTGAAGAACCAACCTCTTCATTCTTCTGCTCTCAGCACTGTCAGCTTGAGTGTTAGCGTGGATTTGAAGAGGGCACATCTGTGAACGTACCCTCCCTCCCACCCCCAGGTGCAGATGGCAGGTTCTGAGTGGTGTCGTGCTGTCCCGATCTCACCTGAGTGAACTCTCACCTTTCTTAAGGTGTTTAATAACACGGTATCACAGGCTTGAGGGAGTGTTATGACCATATCTGCCACAATGCTGGGTTATGTTGCTATTCCAAAAGATACCCAGACTCAAGGTCACAAAGACAAAGAGACCAGAAGACAGGTGACTGGTTGGGGGCAGCCGGGGCCTATAGGTTAGAGAAGTGGCTTTGTGACAGGAAGGTCGTTGGCTTAATCCCCACCTGGAATTGACAGGACACGACTGAAGTCCCCTTGAGCAAGGCACCTAACACTCAACTGCTCTGGGCATGTGTGCTCACTGTCTTCTTAGTGTGCGCGTGTGCTCTCCAGTGTGTGTTTATGTGGGTGTTCACTGCACAAATAGGTTAAAGGCGGAGATCAAATTCCTATGTGTACACAATCACAAATGTTGAATGAGTGGATCTATGGGCCTGCTTGTATCATAGCAGTTGTTTTACAGTAGGAGTTTCTGGAGGGATGTTGTCCAACACAGTCTGATAATTGGTTTACTCAAACACACCTGCTTTAGCCGATAAATTCAATCAGATCGGATGGTAAATCTGGGTTTTTCAGTAGTTTTAATTTTGTGAAACTGCTGAACCAAAATAGAGTACCCCACTCACAGCCATGCCCGTTTTGCTGGACAACACCAATTTCTAAAAGCCAGTGTGACTGTGCCTTAGTGTTAAATTTAGCTGTGATTGTCAGATTTCAACACTAACAGTGTTCATTTAACACTGGCAAGTCTGCTGTGTAGAAAATAGTCTTCTATTACTACCATCTGATTTCATCAAGACAGAACTCAGCTGACAGTAAATCCAATGTATGTAAAAAAAAAAAAGTAAGCTACAGAACATGCCAATGTCCTCTACAACAAAGAGCAACAAAAATCTGTTAGGTTTTAGTTATACTTTGCCTTTTTGTCATTAGTAATCCTTTTTGGTGCATCCCTAATTAAAATGACCAAGCTGTCCCCTTTCTCCATAACTGTGTTAATTTGCTCCACATACTACTGGTCTACTGGAGGACCGATGGCAAAAGCTTCAGCACTAATTTCTAATTACATCGTATTATGTTAAATTATTTTTGCAATTTCTTTTTTAATTATAATTTATTTCAGAATCTTTACCCATTTCTCACCAATTTAGTAAATATTCTCTCCCTCCCCCCACGCAACACCCCCGGCACTAGTGAGGACGAGACCAACACACACCCCCTTTGACAGGTGCATAGCCAGCCACACCTCTTTTTCAAATTGCCACCGATGCGACATCACCAGGCAACCAGTGCACCTGGAGGGAAGCGCCGTATACTCGGCTCTGACGTGCCGGCTAGCCGCACTAGTGTAATGGCCCGTGCCGCACTAGTGTAATGTAGGGCGATAGCGCCATCTACCCACCCGATAGCCGATGGCTAGCAGCGTGATCAGGATTCGAACCGGCGATAATCTGATCACAGTGACCGCGCCTTGGTCCGCTGGACCACCTGGGGTTTTTTGCAATTTGTGTCAGATTTGGGCATTGTAGGCCCAAGCGGGCAGACATACCCTATATGTCCAAATGTTTGTGGACACCCCTTCTGGTGAATGCATTCAGCTACTTTGTATTGCATCCATTGCCGACACAGATGTGCAAATGCACGTGCACACACACACACACTTGCACACACTCACACAGCTTGTCTAGTCTCTGTAGCGAAGTACTGCCAATAAAACAGGGCTCTTTGGAGCAGATAAGCATCAACCTATTGGCACCATGCCTAATAGCAGGCGTGAGCTAGAAGGAAGCAGTAGAACTGTGTTCTCTGGAATGATGGTGCTTCATCGAATCATTTAAAGATGAGTTGGGGGGATGGGGATGAGGTGGAGTGGTGTGCATCCGATATCCTGACCTAATTAATGCACTTCTCACTGAATGCATTCACATCCTTACAGCAGTGCTTCAAAACCTAGTAGTTTTCCTGTAGCTCCAGCAGAGGTCAGCGTTACTCTGCTGTATGGTTGTACCCTGAAGTGCCAGACTTTGAAGTTCAGATGAATTCAACCTCACACAGTGATTTATTCATACATTCCTTTTGTTCTTGTTAATGATTGACACCTCCCTCAGACATGTGGGGCTTTCTCTGAGGTGGAGTGTGTAGACATTATTCCCTTTGCTCTTGGTGTTGACAGAAGTGAGTGTCAGAACAGGACGGTTATCTGTTGCATTATCTGTTGTATTTACTGACAGGGTTCTGCTTCACGCATGGCCGAAGAGCAGGGACCTTGGGGCCTTTGTGCCAAAGGGCGCTCCGCTTGCGTCGGCGTGTTGTTTTAATGGGTAGAAGGTCCTCAAAGGGTCGAGCTCCATCGTGTAGAGTCAGACTCACTGTCTTCCCTGAAGCTCTGCTATCAGAGCTACACCTCGGCTTGACAGTGATGGATGCTTGATCACTCGGGCAGGAGAGCGTGTGCGCGAGAGAGAGTCTTCACATCAATGGGAGGAGGGACGACAAGGGGTGTCACGAACGAGAGAGAGAGAGCTGGGGGCGTATCAGACTCTTCAGAGTGAGAGTGTTTATCTGTGATCACTGCTTGCCTTTATATCTGAATATGGTTATATGGTGCAGCAGACGGGGATTCCTACTCTGATTGGCAATTCTGGGGGTTTTCTTTAGGTGAAACGTGGCCTTGCAGTGTAATCCATATACGATTCAGTTAAACAACATATTATTTACAGATTTGCAGTGCATTGATTTCCCTACTCACAGCAATACCAGCTGTGATTAGTGCAAACTGACCACCGATGCAACAATTTCTGGCACTGCAACCGATGAGAACCAAGCAGGGTGCTGCAGGCTGATGTCCACACTGTAAAACGGTGCCCATTATTTGGTTCCTTGTTTCTACTAGAGATGCTGAAGAATTACTTTTGGAATCTGCCAGTGGTGGTAGTTAGCCGCAGATAGGCTGTAGCAGTCACCAGTAACAAACCCAGTTGTCCTCTCAGACTGACTGCACAGACAGTGATGCTTTAAGCACGGACGGAATTTATATATTATGTGGCAGTGGATGTCCAACTGATCCAGCCATCCTACCTGTTTTCTTCAATGATTCCATGACTTCGGCAATAAGTAATTTGCTTTGCCCTTGCCTTTCCAAGGATGCATGGGTGGAGGTTTTGACGCTTGCTTGGGCAGTGGTGGCTCAGTGGTTAGAGTACCGGGCCATTGATGACATGGTTGTGAGTTCTATACCCGGACTCGGCAAGCTGCCACTGATGGGTCCTTGAGCAAAACCCTTAACCCTCTCTGCTCCCCAAGTGCCACAGCAATGGCTGCCCTCCGCGCCGGGCATGTGTGCTCACCCGGGTGTATGAGTGCATGGATTAAAGGCGGGTGCCAGATTCCATCACAAATGTAGTTGTCTTGTCCTGGCAGTAACAACAAACAGCTGGCAAACTGCTTCCATGTGCCATAGCTTCAGCCGGATTTCTTGCTCATCCATCTTGTGTCTCTGTTATGTGCACGCCACAGACTGTCCAGTCCTGCACTTCCACATTTTGCCTTTTGCCGTCTGTCACCAATATGTTATCAAAATGTATAAAAATTAAAAAAATGGATTTTTGTCATTTGTGACTCATTTCATTCAGAAATGTCCACGTCCGCATCGAGACCTAAGAATACTTTTGGAATCTTTGTGTTTTTCCCTTACCCCTAATTGTCAGGTTCTCCACACTTTTAAATTGACAAAAATATATCATGGATATTTCTGTTAATTTTGAAAATAAAAACAAGACAGAACACAACACAATCCAATTCAAATGTATGTGTGTATATCTTTGTCTAATAATGATGGAGGGCTCTTTACCCTGACCACAATATTACACATAGTCTTGATTTCCTCATATTATTACCTGCATATTCTCTAAAATAGAACCCTGTGGGACATGCCTACCCAAATGGTCCGCAAATAATTCAAGACTAATAATGAAGAACTAAATAATAAGCCTACGGTTCAAGGAGTTAATTCCTTTAATTGGCCACTGGCACTAAAATTAGAACATACCAGATCTTGGTGCTTTGAGTAGAACACAGTTCTATTTTAAATGCTAAGTGAGATTTTTTCATTGTCAGTTAGTTTAAATAGGGTGAACAGTGCAAAAGTGGGAGACTTTTTTGGTAGATGAAAGTGCAATCACTAAATGGAATAACTTTTCAGAAAGGTCACCTTGTCCTCTGAATACACCAAAAGCACAAATGAATTATGAGTAGATCTCTAATTCCTTGGACATTTCTGTGAAAGTGACAACAAAGGTTGACGGTAAAAATAGTACTCTTTCTTGAACAACCTGGAATAGCAATGAGAAGCTGTTTTTTTTCCTGATATGTCCTTTGAGAAGTGCAGTTTACTGTTTTATTAAGTGCTGTGGCTGGCGGCAGATAACCAATAATGGGGAGTCCAGCCAGAAAATAAAGTGAGCTCCAAACTCGAGGGCAAGAGAAGTGATAGTGTGGTGTAGTGGGTGGACAGATAGCAGGCTATCGTTGGCCTCCAGGAAATAACCACCCAGTGGGAAAGAGAGAGAGGGAATTACGGGTAAACTGCAGCTCACATTGCCACTTTTAAGAGTAGATGGCAGACTGGCTGATGTACATCAATATAACATTTCTCTTTTTTTCTATATCTTTTACAGAAACTTCTGGACCAGATCTTACAAAGACACAGTGACTGAATAGTGTCTGCTTAGAATGCATGTCCTTCAGTCTCCCCTTGCCTGCGGCAATGAACCGAAGACTCACGAGACCTTTGCAGGCCACAGTTGAGATCAGTGCAGGCTTAACTCATCCCCAAAATACAAAACATGTTTCTAGGCTCTCATGATATAGCTGTGAATGATGTTATCTACAGGTAAACAGCAAATGGTAAATGGGAAAATAATGATAATGAAATGATGGCCAATAGTTGCACACGATGACTTTGCTTGTTCACACATTGTTTCCATTGATTCCATTGTTTCCAAAGACTGTTTCACAGACAAATGGATAGCATGGTGGACAACTCCATAGCCACACACACAATTTTAGAGTTTTTTTCTTGGCAGGAATGGTACAGGTAAATGCACCTGCACTTTGGTGACACTTTCTCTGGAGTAAAGTTAAATAAATACTCCTCAGAGATCCAGTAACATCTCAACAACCAATCAGTGATGTAGCAGCATCTGAACATTCAGTAGGTTATCAAGAGAACTTCACTGAAGACTCCTACTGAATTCAGCTGTTCTTTATTTAATTTGGGGAATCCAAGTTCAGATCTGTAGATCTGTAGTTCACCTGAGAAAACACTGATCATCTAACAGGTCTAAAACAGAGCATCTCTACATCCAATATAGGGTTGCTGCTGAAACCAGTCTGGAACTGGATCTTAACTAGATTGAGATTAAGGGGCAAGTTTAAGTTTTGGGTTGAGTTTAGGGTTAGGATATGGGTCAGAATGAGGGTTAGGGTTAGGTTTTGAGATAAGGTTAAGGTGAGGATTAAGGCCAGTATAAGGGTCAGGATTAGGTTAAGGTTAGGTTTTTAGTTGAGGTTAAGGTGATAAATAGGGCCAGGGTTAGGTTTTTAGTTGAGGTTAAGGTTAGGATTAGGGCCAGGGTGAGGGTTAGTGTTAGGTTTTAGATTGAGGTTAAGGTTAGGATTAGGGCCAGGGTGAGGGTTAGTGTTAGGTTTTAGATTGAGGTTAAGGTTAGGATTAGGGCCAGGGTGAGGGTCAGGATTTTGTTTTGAGTTGAGGTGAAGGTTAGCATTAGGATTAGGACAGGGTTAGGGTTAGGCCTTGGGTTAAGGTTAGGGTTAGGATTAGGGCCTGGATGAGGGTTATGATTAGGTTTTGGATTTAGGTTAAGGTTAGAATTAGGATATGGGTTAGGTTTTGGGCAAATCTGGTTTTGTTTAATGAAAGTTACATGCTCAATCCACTTCATGTAAAATGTCAACAATACATCTACTTAATGTTAGTAATCCGTTAATGAAACATCTTTAAAATATTTGTTTTACTGTACTCCAATGCAGTGGATTCTTTTTTGTGAAAAAGGGGACACAAGAGACATGGACAGCAACAATGATCATGAGTGCAACATCACTAAATTAAATAAGGGATAAAATGTCGATATTCAATGTATATCTTGCATGAAATCCAAAATACGTAAAATTGTTTCAACAGTCATGTGCTTAGCATGGTTAAGTCGCACATTCAAATGTTGCTATATTAATTAAATTAACAGCCCAGAATGATTTCAAGCCAAGTCCAGGGTGTTATGGGGTTTGGACTCAAGTGCAGTCAGAATTCGTTTTATTATGATGAAATGATAATCTTATGGTGTGTGCTTAGTGACTGTTGGGCTTGAACTACCAACCCTGGTAATGGGAGCCCAGTGTATTTTCACTGTGCCACCACAGCTGTGAGAGGTGGCAGTATGAACACTGATCATAAGCAACACAAAAAGGCGGAAAACAAACAAAGGAAAACCAGGAGTGACGTTAACTCAAACTAAAGACAACTCAAATGCTTTTCTCTTTTCGCTGTTAACAACAAACTCTTTTCCTTTCTGTTCACAACTTGAACTTCTCTTTTCACTTTTCTCTTTTCTGTTCACAGCTGTCTACTTTTCTCTTTTCTGTTCACAGCTGTTCTCTTTTCTCTTCACAACATAAACCCACTGTTACCGTTCACCCCTCTACAAAGGTGCGACGGGGAAGTATGTTTGGCTGGGTGTATTTATCCCATGCCACACAGGTGGGCCTGGTCAGCGTTGATTACCGCTGGGAATTCTATGGCTTGGAGTTCTTTGCTCCAACGCCACCAGCTTTCCTACTTTGCTGGCCGGGCCCCCTGCTGGTGGCTGGCGGTACATGCTGCCTGCTCACACAGGGGTAATCCAGTTTTGTAGGATTGTCTTTTTAACAGCAGTAAATCCAGAAAACAATAGTATACTTTAACCCTATATGTGACTTGTCATTTAGGAGACAAAAACTTGGGTCATAATTATATTACATATTCAGTACATTAGACAACACTAAATTTACATATTTTCAGAATTTTTCAACCAAGGGACATTCCCAGAACATCTGTAAATATGTATCAGGAACAGTGTTAGTACATATATGACATAATGGGTAGTTTGGAGCTTCATTTTAAATGTTTTTATGGTGTCTGGTATGCTTTATGAAAAACCTTGAAATAAATAAGTTTGTATGATTAAGAAAATAAATAAATAAATCTGATGCAGTAGATTCTGAAGCTACTTCACTGATATGTTGTTAATGTGTTACCGGTACTCTGTTAATTATCCTTAAAGAACCACTCCAAATAAACTTGTAACCGAACCTTTTATTAGATGGTCCTTTAAAGAGGCATTTTTGTCAGTGAGATGTTTGAGTGTAAAGAACCTTTTGAAAGTTTCAAAAACTTCCACATCATGTAAAGGTTTTAAGAAGAAGATCCACACAGTAATTTGCCTTCTGCTTTTAACCCGTCTGTGCAGTGAACACAAACATTCACACACACTAGACTAGTGAGCATGCACACACGAGGGCAGTGAGCACACATGCCCAGAGCAGTAGGCAGTGTGGCTCCCAGGGAGCAGTTGGGGGTTATGTGCCTTGCTCAAGGGCAACTTAGTCATGTCCTGTGCATTCAGTGGGGCAGTGGTGGCTCAGCAGTTAGAGCGCTGGGCTATCGATAACAGGGTTGTGGGTTCGGTTCCCAGGCTTGGCAAGCTGCCACTGTTGGGCCCTTAAGCAAGGCCCTTTACCCTCTCTGCTTGCTGTACAGTGACAAATACATGCACCTTTACCTTTTTTCAGGAGATTGAGCTGAAGACCTTCCGGTCGCGAGGCCAATTCTCTAAGCTGCCTCCCTTTAATAAGCCCTAAATTGGTAGAGAACCTTTACCCTGTTTGAAAACTGATAACCTAACTTAAAATGTTAAGATCTACAAAACCAGATCTTAACAGAATGTAAGACAGATCATTTTTCTGTCTGTCTACAGTATACTCAAATGTTTATTTTAGGACTAGTACTAACTACCAATGTTTTGTGCGTAATTTGAATGTTCTTTAAACCTTTAACAAGGTTCTTCACATTCACAAATTTCAAACAGGTTTTCATGGAACCTAAAGTGGTTTTCTATGGTATCTCTCAAAGACCCTGTGTCACTTCATGTGACTTGTAACTGGATTGCATCCGTATAAGATTTTAGCCACATGCATTTACACTTGGTAGTCAAATGTATCCCTGGTTAGTCAGACTGTAATCTGATTGCTGTGTGGGACAGAAAATGCAATTTTGCTTGTTGCTTGGCAATAATTGCTGGTGTTATGGTTGCACTGGGAGGATTTTAGGTTGTTAAATGTGTCAGGGAGTGACAGCTGTGTTTACACTGCTGTATCATGGCCTAAATGCGTCTTGGGTGCGTTTACTTTTGAACTTTTATGTAGCCTGGCCTTGTCCAGATATAATCCTGATACTCAAGATGCATGAAGTGACCAGGTGTAAACAGGGTCAGAGACCCTATACTGGGTGTACCATGTATATTTCCTATAACTATTCTGTCTGATTCCTGTCTAAAGTCTGTTGCACTTCATTTATTGATTATAACATTTATGTCTTTTAAAATGTGAAAAAGTTTACATGACTTCACATGAGTACTAGACTCAACAGGGGGTTGTTACTGTTTATTTTGTTCATTATCGGTCCAAAAAAATCCAGAACAGTGATGTTTTACTGGACTTGGTTTTATTGTGGGTGCCTGCTCCTCTCTTTAGTGTCTTTCCAGGACGTCTATAAATGGGAAGGTGCTTACATGGCACTTTGTAGGAGAAGATTAGTTCCTCTCAAGACTCTCATGTACATCTAGGCGGCTGGACTTGTTTGGTAATCTTGAAGGCTTTTCACCACCCATCTGAAGAGCTTCATTTACATCTTTTTTTGGCTCCTGACTGTTATACAATTTCAATATCCTCACTGAGTTAAAAACCTTCCTAAATTCATTGCAGGACATTACTTCATTAGCCACTCTGCGGCTGAAGCACTATCATGGCAGTCGTTATGAAACAGCATGCCTGGTGCTCCATATAATGGACAACTTTACAGACTGGATATTATGAGAACTGATTATACAGCTCCAATAGAGGACTATTGAACAGTGTGCATGGCCAATCGAACCTGAGAAATGAAGAAATTCTTTTCCCTCATTTGGGGTGCTCAGAATCAGATGAGCGTACCATTATGGATAAATGTGTAATTAACAGTGTGGTTGAGAGGAGGGCATCTCTTACAGTATTCATTTACTGACTTTATTCAATGTAATGTCTCTATAAGACACACTGCAGATTTGCTGAGTGGAGAGTATCTTGGCACCAGTCATTTGTGACCTCCTGGTAAATTAGAAGATAGAAATGAAGGTCCAAAGAGCATTGGTTCAAAGAGAAATGGTCCACAATCTTTACATCTCCAAAAATACAAAAGTTAAGAAGGTTTTCCCATTTCTATATAGAGTGCTTCACAGATGTGCAGAATCAATGGGTGCATTTACATGCACGTGAATAAGGGTTTGAGTGGTCTTGTAAACCTCATACTCTGACTTTTTAGATCAGAAGCCTAGAACCCTAAAAAAATAATTTAAAAATCTGACATCGAAAACTGAATTTAGCTCAGTATCAGATTTCTGTATGTATTCTGTATGTATTCACATAACTGGAGTATTCCTGGAGTTTAACACAGCACCCATGACACAGCAACCCAAACATTTAAATATTGTGGCTCTTTGTGTAAAAAACCCACCATGAACATTTTACATGACCTTTATGTCACGTCTTATTCTGTGAGATTATTTGGGATCTGACATGTTAACTCATTGATTGATCAGATTAGTGACAAAAAATTATTTTATTGGATTAAGAAAAGCATGTGAAAGCTTTTCTTTTTATAATAGGTGGTCAATTTACAGGCATCAATCTAAAGTCTATCGCCTCTTATGGTGTACTCACACTAGGCAAGCCGTTTGACTCCCGAAGTCCTGTTTGTTGTGAAATGTGTCTTGGCCCACTGAACCCTTGTGTATCCTTACGATTCTGTATACTACCTTTGTCCTAAGGGTCAGAAATGACCAGAAGACAATCTACAGTTAACTGAAAAAACTAGGACAACCTTTGAAAATGTTTAAATATTTCAATGAATGGGCATTTGATCTTTATTTGAACAATGCTGAGAGATCAAATAAAAAAAATGGGAAAAATTTGAAAATTTGTAACTAACAGAAATACAAAGGTCGAGATCTCTTTGTCCCAAGCACATCGTTACAGAAGTCCTGGTCTTTGTCTGGTCTTTTTTTGACAGCAAGGGTTTCCTTTTAGCACACCTCCCATTAAAACCAATCAAACTTGTTGGGTGTCTTTCTGATGGTAGAGATGCCATACTTTGACATCAGATGTGGCGAGATCTACCTGTAGGTCCCGTGATGACATTTTAGGCCTTATGGAGCCTTTCTATCTTATGGTCTGCCCTTGGGCTGAACTCGTAAAGACAGTCTGATCTGGCCATGCTGATAGTTGTTGCACTTGTAAATGATTTAGCGGACAGTGGAACATCTGATTTCAAAGGTTTCTGAGATCTTTTTAAATCTACAACCTTCTTCCTGAAGGCCTCAGAGAGCTCTTTGTATCTGGCCATGGTGAGACCACTCACCTCAATAATCAAGAGCAAACCAATCTAAGGCTGTGTCTGAAACTTAATAAATGCTGCACACCCAGGAAGGCGGGGAGGTACAGAGTCATGGAATGCTGCCTGCTAAGGTACCTTTATCTTGCTGCTTTACATATCCTTACATGATCCTCTGGGCTAACAGTGGCTCATCTTAAAAAATAAAAAAGCAACATGGCATGGAATCAAGCAGCAATCTGTTCAAATGTGAGAGATTATTGGCCTTTTATATTTTATATCAGATGAGAAATTGTCAGTGTTAAAGCAAGATTTAGGCTTTTTATGTCTATCCTGGCAATATCATGAAGTTTTGTTGCCTTCAAAGTGCGTCTCAAACATGTTCGGTTGTACGTAACTTTCTAAGGTACTGACTTATTAGACAGCTGCCTTTCGTTGAGGATACAGCCTAAATGTCTGAGGTTTAAATAAGACAGGCTCCTCCAAAATCCTCGCAATCCATATCCGATTCATCTTCAGCTGATGTGGAGCACCTGATGCTAATTTTAGACATTTTAAGTAGTAATAAAAGTGTGTGTGTCCTAACTTTTCTCACAGAAAACTGCATTAATATCCATTACATTTTACAAATGATATATTAAAGACATTTTTTCAGGTTTAAGTGTTTAGTTATATTACCTCCATCTCTCAATGTTGCTCAAATGAAGATCAAACATCCATGTGTTTAGATATGTATTATGTTAAAGAATACCAAGGATTTCATGGGGTGTAATTTATTATACCCTGGTGGTGCACAGCTTTCATGAAGTATGATGCTTTACAATCTCTAATGTTGGGGTCCCTCTAAGAAAAGACTAAGCTATAAAAAGACCATTAAAGAGGGGTTCTCACCATTCTGCTGTTAAACATAAAGGTAGGTCATTTTGGGTCTTAAGACAACACAAGGGATAAGGAGATGGGCTCAGATATGGTTCAATTGGGTGTGGTTCTCACCTTACTGATGAATGTGAATTGTTGTCAGTGAGTAAAGCTGCAAACTCCTACCTCAAAGTCAGCTTCTAACATAAAAAAAGAATCTTATAAGTGCAGCACAATTATATGTGTTGCATAATTGATGAATCTTTAACGCATGTAAGTGGGTCATGTGTCACAGAGTGTTAAGCACAGAGTGAGCGCATGCCAGCATTGGGACAGTCGTGTACAGAGAAACCATAGAAAACAGGCCTAGTGTAGGTCCCCCCTAAAATCCAAGTCTTTTATTGTGCAAATCATTATTATGGTACAAAAGCCACTTAAATGTAGAACCATCAGCGATACATGCGCTACTTGCACAGCTTGCGCTTCTCCCTGCTCCCAGGTAATACTGTAGACCACAGTAATATTTTGAGACAGTATAAAAAAATTGGATACCGCCCCGCCTTAAGTGCATTTACATTGCATTAAGGCATTTAGAACACGCTCTTATCCAGAGGGACTTACAAAAGTGCTTTGCTATTTACAGAGGAAAAAAATTAGCTAGTTTGAATAGACTAATAATTTAAGTATTTAAGTTTAGACACTACTAAACACAAGTCAATAAGGTGACCACTCTGCTATTCGCCCAAGTATTCTCTGAAGAGGAGGGTCTTCAGTCTGCGTTTGAAGACAGTGAGCGACTCTGCTGTTCGGACACCCAGGGGAAGCTCGTTCCACCACTTTGGTGCCAGGACAGAAAAAAGCCTGGATGCTTGTCTTCCATGGATTTTGAGGGATGGCGGGTCGAGCCAAGCCGTACTTGAAGCTCGAAGGGCTCTTGGTGCGGATCGGCTTTTGACCATTGCCATCAATTACGGAGGGGCTGGTCCGTTCTTGTCTTTGTAGGCCAGCGTCAGGGTTTTAAATCTGATGTGGGCAGCAGCTACAGGACGCCAGTGAAGGGAACGCAGCAGTGGAGAGACATGGCTGAATTCTTAGTACTTATTGTGCAGATAAGAATCTTGTTCTACACTGCCCTCCACTGGAGGAGAAAGTTCAGGCGTCTTCGGTTTCCACAATATGAGAATGTATAACGCTGAAGACAGATAATTTGCTTAATGACAATTATTAGTTCATGACTATTACAATATTCAAAAATTTGAATACCTATATGCCTATTCTGAATTTCTTTAGAAATAATGTATTAAGGATACAGCCTTCAAGAGATCCAGTAATTGTTCATGTATTCAGAAACTGGATTATTAATCAACCCACTGGAACCACCAGCCAGCTCAGACAGAAGTTGGGGTGGTGTGGGAGTCCCTGGGCATCAATCTATAGAGGGTTGTGTTCTAATCTCATATATTCTGAGGATATATAACCTTCATTTTACCTCAATCACCGGATTAACACTATATACAGTTTGAGTTTATAGCAGTAAGGAAATTCCTTTTTTTATATTCAAGCTTAGCAGGAAAGATGCTTTTCGATATATTAAGCACTCGGCCTTCTTCACTCCTGCCAAAGTGGGAGAAAGTAGAACATAACTTTTCCTCACCTTCAGTATTCTCATGAAATGTTTTCCTCTCTGCTCTCAGCAACATACAATAAACGCTACCTCAACCGTACCAGCCTTATACCTGGTTACTTTCCTGTATGGTTCTAATGCTTCCGCATAGGATTGACGCCTATTACTGTATGATTCCGAAATTCTTCACTTTCTTTCATGGCCTATTCCAGTAAATTGGGCCGCTAGGTATAAGTAAAATGTTATTTGATGCATGGTAGAGCAGGGAAGGACATATCTTCTGCTGTGCAACTCTGCCAATGCCCTAGAGGTGTCAGGTTTTTTGGTCCGGAACATGTGATTCTGGGGAAATGGAACTGGGGAGAGCACGGCAGCCTGAGAGAAAGCTCTTGTCACAGGGTTCACTAACCAGGAATGACAGGATGACACTATGATGGAGCAAAGATTTGTGACCCTTGTCTACAACGGGGAAGGTCTGAGTTTAACTGTTCGAATTTAACATTTGTTGTTGTTACTTAGAGGAAAGTGTCGGACATCTTGGGATTAAAACTATATATGTATTTATTTATATATATACATAAATGCAAGTCCTTCAGACTCCAAGGTTAGACGTGAGCCAGATGCCGTGAAGACAATAAAACAATAAAAGTTTTTTAAAAATTCCCAATTTTGTCATCACAGGTTACTGTATTACAGTGCTTAGAGAACTGCACATTGGAAATCACAGCACTCAGTGTAAGCCTAAATATCAACCTTGCCCTCTGACACACAAAATATCTACAACATGTATTGGTGTGGTCTCTCTCTTCTTCACAGGTAATTAAAAACTGCAGTTGCCTACGTGAACTGCCCAGACTACACTAATGAACTCAATTATATAGGCTACAAAAACCCTTTTACTAAAATCCCCACTCTTAGTACTACACAGCTTACACAGTAGTTTCTTAGTACTTACTGCATAATTATATACAATTATATAATTATATAAAATAACGGAATAAAAAGTTCAGATTAATATTAAATAACAGGCCGGTGATTAAATTTATCGTAAGTACTTTACTTTAACCTTTAGGATCAACATGAGTTTGACTTGGCCAAATGTTCATAAACGCCTCGACACAAGCAGTCTCCTAAGACCATTTCCCTCGACTCTGCACTCTCACATGATGCTTTATCCTCTAAATCTATGTGATTTGATTGACTGTGCTGTGGTGTGTAGTGTGCTGGTTTACTTATCGAAATATAGCTAGCTAGATAGTTCTACCTGACTACTCGCCTTTCTGTTACTCTCAACACCAGATGCTCAACTTCGCTCTCAGACACAAGTTTTAGCTCAGCAGTAGCTCAACAGCAGCTGAACTGAGCTGTCTGATAATCAGGGGAGCTGTAGTCTAGTTAGTTAAGCAAAGGCTAGCTTAGCAAATGGCTACAGATCCAAAACCATGGAGAAAAAACTTTACTTCCAGCTTTCTGTCCTTTTATCAGCTTGAACCTGGGTCATTCTTATCCTGCAAACTAAGCTAATGCTAACCAGCTTCTCTCTCCTGCAGTTGAACATATACAGTTGTTGTTCGACAGGCGATTTGACACTTATTGAATGATAAATATAAAATTGCATTTGTCCACTTAAGTTTTTCACCCCGTGAGCAAACTGAACTTTGATCATTTTTCAGTTTTAAAATTAGGCAGGTTGAACCATTTGCGCTACTTGCGCAACTTACAGCCCACGACCCCTTGACCCCGGTAATACCGCATATTGTTTGGGCACTTTGCATGGTCACCACTTAGTAGCACCCCCTTTAGCAAGCATCACAGCTTGTAAACACTTTGAATTGTGAGCTAACAGTTTTTTCATCCTTGTTTTGGAGGATTGTCACCCATTCCTCCTTGTAAGTGGCCCTGTGGGGACTGTGATGACCATGGCAAAACATTCAGCTTGTGCCTTTTAAGTTAACTGGTATTTAATTGAGTCTATTCTTCTTTCTAGCAGTGAAATGTTTCCTGTGCCACTTCCAGCCAGAAGGTTCTGCCTCAACCAAGTGTTAGTGCTTGTTTAGATACCCATTTTTGAAAGCCAATGAGGCTGAATTTTGCAGTGAGAGCACAGGACAGGTTTTCTTTTGAAGACTCTTGCATGAGGGTCATATTTCTGCAGGGGTCGCTGCACAATGCACCATCACTCCAGAGTCTGCTGAATCTTCCTGAAGGTTTTTTATCTAATCAAACAGGGGTTTGATTTGCATTTCCAGTGATCCTACAAGCAGACCTCAACCTAACCTCAACCACGTCTCTTAACTACCATTTTTAATTGCATTACAAACTGAGGGAATGGCTACCTAGAAAGAAATGCATTGACAGTCTTCTCATTCCCTCCTTCTGCTTTGTGGACATGCAGTATTTATAGTATTTTTACAGTGCTTGGCAGCTGCTTAGAGAAGCCAGTGGATGCTGATTGTTGGGCCAAGGTTTGAGGAGGCTTTAACAATTTGCATCACCTGGCCATTCCTAACTATGACTACAAGCCTTGAAATACTCTTTTTTAAAGTTATGAATAACAGAGTAATTGTGCATTATGAATTGCTGAAAACTTTGTTTTATGTTACAAACAAAAAAATAACAAACAAAAATGCCATTTGGCTAAAGATGCCCAGATGATGAATAAGATTTGAAAAATGCATGATCACAGTCAAGGCCAGAAAATTGGCATTAAAAATATAAACTTTTCCCAGCTTTTGTATTCACATGTTCATGTTCAGGAGGACACAGATACATTAAAAACAGGACTGGAGATTGACCAAAATGTCCTGTGGACTAGTGTGATCAAATACAGTTTTTATTAAATCACATATTTGTACCATTTGCAGATGCTTGACTGGGTGCATGGCATTAGGAAATCTGAAGGCTACCAAAGAGTTCTGGAGTGCAGTGCAGGTGCCAGTGTAAGAAAGCTGGGTCTCCATGAGTTTTCTCAAAGCAAACTTCAAAAAGCACCCAGATATGATTCGAAACAAAGCACTGGAGAGCTCTGAAGTGACCTACCATGAGTCCAGATCTAAATCCAGTAGAACATTTTTGTGAAGAGATGTCAAAACAACAGTTGGGAAAGGGCACCCTTCAAATCTGAGCGACCTGGAGCAGTTGGCAAAAGAGGCCCAGAGTGGTCCAGAGTGGTCCAGAATTCCAGAAGTGACTGATTTCGCTATTGCCATTGTTTCTAACGGGAATTCTATGAAATATTCATTTAAGGGTGCCAATAAACTATTTTTTTTTTTGCATTGTTTCAAACAAAATAAATAAGTAAACAAGTAAAATTTCAAAGCACTTGTAATTGCAACAGTGCTCTGGGAGAATGGGGTGCATTTTCTGAAAGATGTGCAAGGGTGCCAATATTTCTGGCCGTGACTGCATAATAATTAAATAATCATTGCATAATAATTAAATTACATGCTGTTTTTTTTTTTGTTTGTTTTTTGCTGGTGACCAGTATCTACACCCCTTGCACTGCTGGTGATCAGGATAGCAGCATTCAGCATACAACCTGAGCTATGTGCTGCTCTCTACAACACGTTAGAAATGTGATCAAGCCACTAGCTACAGCCCTTCAGCTGCCTCAGCTGCTCGCTCACTCCTACTTGGACAGCGCGCGCTGACTGCTGCAAACGCTGCTCCACGTGCGCGGCGCTTCATCCACTGCCCGCTTGCGTCCAGAGCCGGACTGGACCTCGCTCCGGACCTGTCTTTCTGCACCTCTCTGTGCTGTGTCTGGCTCGTCTCCTGCTGAGGAAACTTTGTTTGCTATCTTTGCGCCTCTTTCGCCCCTTGAGCATCTCCCCCGAGGGCTCGCGCAGCCCCGCCCCTCTCACTTTGGGATTTTGA